>NC_140170.1:186054188-186124721 GCF_963971535.1 Notolepis coatsorum
ATATAAAAATGTGAGTGAAGGGAGCTCCAGTAGCTCACCGCATATCTCGGCGCTATTTCTGCGTCGGGGAAAACCGTCCAAGGTGTTCTGCGCCAAGTATGGATTCTTGAATCTCCGGTGTGACTACGTCCTTGTTGATGTATGTAAGAAAACTTACAAAAGCACATTTAATTCAGGTTTGTACCTTGTGTAGTCACACTTAACTCATTAAGCCCCACCATTTATTTTTTGAAAATTCGCCTAAAACAGCATGCTTACATTAAAATGCTTATATATCCAGATTTATAAGAGCTACTTGCATAAACTTGGTACCTAAAGAAAGCTAAGACTTGGGGGATTCTAATGTTGGTGTCGAACACTGTACAGTTATTACCAAATTGCTGTAGTATTCCTGCAAACACTGAAGAAATGTCATTTTTTGTATCCTCACCTATACAAAGATTACAGTTAGACAGTCAAAAACACCCTGTTACTCATGGTTGCACCCCAGCTATATTCCTACTTTCTTCCTCCATAGGTGCAGATGTTCTGTGCAAACTTTCATGTCAGTAGAATAAAAACTGTGGGTTTAGCACCTGTTTTTGTGGAGAGAGGGCCTGGTGCTGGCGGCCATGTTGGATTTCTCAATTTTGAGGCCTTATTTGACATTTTTGAGCTTGGTATACAGCAGATTTGGATTCAGCACCCCTTAATACCCCTAGAAATGTTGTGTACCAAAAATAAACACGAAATGCCTTCAGCACTTTATACAAGCACATTATCTGAAAGTCTGCCCAGTCTACAACACTGCGGTGAAAAACAGAGTCCGGTAAACACGAGTTTGTAATTCCAATAGTGTATTCTGCCTGTTACTTGACTATTTCGATTATTGAAGTGGTATTTTTATAACAAACATTTACGGAGACAGGTGGCGAGCCAGGCCGATACACGTTAATAACACCCATGGCTCAGTGGCTCACCTTTCAACGTGGCTCGAACGTGCAGACTCCCACATGGTAAAAATCCTTTCTGCATATTTTGCACACGGCTACTCGAGGATGTTCTCCTCTTTTTAACCATGAATTATATTTGATATCTCCGAACCAGAGCTCATTAAAACGGCAGCCTCCCGGCATTTTGACCACACACACGCGCGCTGTTCTCAGATGGCACAGGTAAAAACACTACGGGTCGAGCCAAGCCACATTTCATTTTGCGTGAAAGGCGAAAGCAAAAATAGGCTCGCGAGTCGCTCCGACTTATTTTATTTCTTTGTCTAAAAACCAAACTATTCAGTCAGATAGCGATTTATTATTAAAGTATAAAGTGCAATTACAATTTCAATAACTTTCCAGCACTTTATACACAATTCAAGCACATTTAAAACCTTGAAAACAGCACATTGAAATACAAGCATTTTCAAGGATTTCCAGCACCCGTACGAACCCTGTGTGTGGTGTGTGTGTGTGTGTGTGTGTGTGTGTGTGTGTGTGTGTGTGTGTGTGTGTGTAGTGTTAGTGATGCGTGTGGTGTCTGGATGGTGTGTGTGTGTGGTGTCTGGATGGTGTGTGTGTGTGTGTGTGTAGTGTTAGTGATGCGTGTGGTGTGTGTGTGTGTGTGTGTGTGTGTGTGTGTGTGTGTGTGTGTGTGTGTGTGTGTGTGTGTGTGTAGTGTTTACCTGTTGTGCTACCGCTTGCTTCAGCTGCTTCAGCGCCTCCTGAAACTCTGCGTCTCGACTCAGTCTGTCTCCGACCTCCTTCAGTTTATCAGCGATGAGAACGGCATCAAAGGGGTCATCGTCTGAAAAAGAAGAGGTCAGCGGCTCTAAGGGTTATAGATGTAACGGATATGCACCGCGATAGTGTGACTACGGTGCATGGAAGTAAAACTCACTCCCCAGAGGCATTCAAACTGAGTGCTTAGGGAGGAGTTCCTCTCTTGGCGCAGCGGTTTGTGTTGCTTCCCCCCGTGCGGACGCCCGGGGCTCGACTCCCACTCAAGGAGCGGTGGAAGTTTGGTGGCAGGTACAAGGTTGTACCTGTTACATAGACACAGTCCCTCTCAGTGCCGTCCAGACAGCATTCATCAAGGCAGACCCCCGGGAGCATGGAGGTCCAAATGATGCAGACTTATTTACTACTAGCCTTCAAGTTCTACAACAACAACCAGGGTTCGAAATTAACGGGGGCTTGGGGCAAAATGCCCTCGAAAATTGACCAAATGTATTAGCATGATTCTCAGGTCTAACAAGACCAGATAACCCAGAACGTTACAAGTTTGGGTTGTGGTATAAAATTAACTTGGAATGTGACCAGAATGCCAAAAGGTGTGGTAGAGCCTGGGGGCAGTTTCGGCCATGAGAATGCTCTCAGGACTGTGACAGCGGTTAATCAAGATAACAAGAGACAAAAGAGATGTTAATTCAATCCAATGCCCAACAATGAAAATGGCCAGTTGAAGTGTGATTATCTAAAGTCACATGTTAGCGACAAGTTACAGCGTGTATGAACAGCTGCCATGGAGAGCAGAACCACAAACTGCTCTGAAATTAAAGACAGGAGTAGAGACTATTAATAATCATGACATGCTCCAACTGGAGTAAAAAACAATGTTTGGCTTTGATTGGATTAAGACCTCTATAAAGAAACGAAAAAACATATATAGATCATTAATGTGACTTATTAAATTAGAAGGTATATTTGAATGTCATTTAGATTGGGAGGAGCATATAACAATATATGATTATCTCTTTAATTATATATTACATATCTATACATAAGGGTATAGAGTCTGTATTCACTATTTCTCTTTTAAGTGTCTTAAGTTTATTTATCACTGTGAATGCCAATCAGGCTGTTATTGGTATAGTTTAACTCAAGTATGGAGTGTTTAGTATTAAATTGCAGCTTATTAATACCCTGTTTTAATTCTGGATATATAGAGATCATTACACTAAAGATACGGCCTAGAAATGTTTTATTATATCATATGCTAAAAAAGGAGTGGCTTTGATTAAGCCAGATGTCACAGGCAGAAGCCACAGTGGTGTGAAGACACACCCATAGATAAAGTTTAAACCAAAGGCCACAAGGCCATGGTTAGACTAGTGTATTTGTGGCGTTTTTTTATACGTTTTTGAATACGTTTCATGTCCCTATTACACAGAAATGCGTTTTTTGGCTTTTTTTTGTGGATACGGCTGAAACGCAAAATTGTGTTTGCGTTTTGGAGAAACGCTAAAAAACGCGCAGACAACAGCGTGTAGTCAGCACGGAGCCGTTGTTGCGAAAACGCCCATGCGCAGTAGATACCATCTGTGTGCCCTTCCGGTGACAGAGAGCTGTCCCAAACCAAATAGCTGCAGCTACTATGTGTTGTCAAGTTATTGTTATAAGGACCCCAGTCCAAGCTACAACAGTCTGCATTCCCTTAACAATTGTTTGTATTGAGCCGTATTGTATTGTACCCATATGCAATATGTTAAAGAAAGTTTACATCCATTCATTCTGCTAGCATTACCGATTGGCACTGCCACTGGATAACATGAACTAGTGTTAGCTATCAAACCCTGTTAGCTCAAAGCTCCTCTTTCAACTTAACAAGCATTAAACAAAATGGCCCAGTCATCTATTCACCTTTGTTTAATACACACAGCGTTGTCTCTAATGTTATCTAACCACTGATAGCTCCCGATATCATCAGTTTGGTGCTGGCTAAGTAGCGTGAGCTAACGTTAGCTTCTAGCCACAATGCTATACTGTTATAATGGCAAATTCCATTGACGTTAGCATGCAGCTAACAATGCTACCGATCATTTTTAGACTAAACTATCCGCTCTTGGTGGTCACTTGTGTTGATGTTAGTTTTGTTTCATCAACAAATGACAGGCAGAACACACAGTGAATGTATCCGTTTTGTTTATTGCACTTTTATTAGGCTTTGCTGAAAAAGAATTGCTGCATTGAGTAAATAGGCAAGATGGTGGCGCGGCATAGGCGCCTGCCTTATTGACATTTTCTTTGCTGGAGCTTCCAGGAAGTGTATTGGCACATTCAGTTCTGATTGGTTGAAATTGCCTTCATGTTTGCCACCTACTGCCACCTACTGCTTTGGCAGTGTACTACATCAGTGTGCTCGGGTGACAAAAACGAAAAGAAAACGAAAGTGTGACTCGAGGCGCACGACGTCGCGGCGAAACGCATATGACAATGATACGAAAATGAAACGAAAGGTGTAACCGCACCCTTGGTCTGTAAGTAGGACCTGAATGGAGGATACAATGTTTGAATGTCACTCTGATTGGCCAGGCAAGTGTGACAGTGTATGATGTCATCATAACCATGTAATGTACAATATTATCATTCTTCCCTTGTGTTGAACCAACTCTCTCTGGGCCTCAGCCAAATAAAATACTAAGGGAAACCATGTTTTGGGAATCCAAGTTTATTGCCCCTCGCTATTGGAGTCTGGGGTAACCTCATTTTATCATCTCCTCTCCTTCAGTAAACTGTGTTAGATAACGAAGGTTATCCTATAACCCTAGTTATATGAATACTGGCTGAGCGTCTCGCTCTGCCATTATGAGATATCATCTCTCCAGCACCTACTGGGCCCGTGGAAACATTTTACATGCACCTCACTTGCACGTGACCATGCGAGGCGCGATTGGCCAGTATGCTATATAACTACCTATATGCTTATTACAATATACGTCAGGGTCTCAAGATGAAAACATTTACAAGCTTTGTTCTGTTTGACCAGTGATCAACAATGGCAGCGCATTCAACACGACTGTCCAAAATCCTGGACGAGTTAAGAAGGGAGGAGCTGAACAAGTTCCGGTGGCATTTGAACCAACATGTCCTGAAGGGCTACCCTCCCATCCCGAAGGGCCGTCTGGAGAATGCTGACATACAGGACGTGGTGGATCTGATGGTGCAGCACTATTCTGATGTAGCTGTGAAGATTACAGAGGAGATACTGAAGCAGCTCAACAGGAATGATCTGGTGGAAGATCTACAAGCAGGTATTCATGTCAGCATCTACCTCTTTTATCTTTGAATACATATGTGTATGCCTTTAGCTTTCAGTGATTTTCTCTCTTGCCTCTGAGATAGATGTTTAAAGGGACAGTTCACATTTTTAGGAAAAGAAGAAAATAATAATATAAGATGTATATCTGGTAGATGGCAATGTTGTTGGTATTCTGCTTTTCATAGATTATCTCTAGCCTAAATAACTGCAGAGATAGATCCTTGTTGATTGTGCATAATTTCCTTCATATCACATCAGTCATTCATTCACTATTTGATATGTAATATGAAGGGAATATGAATAATATTAAAATACTTATTTTGTTAACCCATATCATTCCTTTCATTAATACTGAGAAGAAGATAATGAATGAATGAGTGATGTGGTGCACAATGTTACCTTGTTTTATAAGATATTGTGTCAACTTAAACACTTTCTTCACAAACATAGCCACAACACTGGTAAACAAACTACCCTCCCACTCAGGGCAGTATGGGGTAGAACACATAGTAGCATACTACAAGAACCTAGGCGTCCACAAAGACGATTTCAAACTGGAAATGGTAACTACAGATGAGGTACTCAAAAAACTGAGCGCCCTCCAACCGAACAAGGCCACTGGCCATGACAACATCCCCTCCAAATTCCTCAGAGACTCAGCAGCAGTGATGCCACAGATTACTTGTAAAAGTAATCTGATTACTGATTACTGATTACTCCTTTAAAAAGTAATCTTAGTTACTTTACTGATTACTTGATTATCAGAGTAACTTAGTTACTTTGAAAGTAACTAGGTTACGAAGTCGTCGTCCCTGCTGCTGCCACAACATAAGAATGACCAAAAAAAATTGTAAAATGTACTCAGTTTGAGTAAAATGTACTAATAGGGCAGGTAGGCCTATCTATATATCTATAGATTTCACAAAAGATAAATGGTCAATAACACCACATGTAGGCTGATATGTAGCCTACCTTTGAGGCCTGCCCTATTCAGATATGGTTCTAATGTTCCTAGTGAAACAGGGGAGAGGGGTGAGTAAACCAGTGATTATATCTCAGTAACAGAATCTTCTCAAACCTCTTGTCAGAAAGTCTGTTCCTTCTAGGCGTGAGCACCAACCCTCCCAGACTAAAAAGCCGTTCCACAGGAGCACTTGATGGGTTGGAGTGTTATACTTCAAGAAAATGTTCTTTATGTTTGAAGGTCTATCCAGTATCTGAAGCTCATGCTCTTAAAAAACAGTCTATTAAACGGTACTGCTCCTCCTATGCTATTATTATTATTATTATTATTATTATTATTATTATTGTTATTATTATTATTATTATTATTATTATTATTATTATTATTATTTATTATTGTGTGCTACTGACAACCTACATACTGCAGTATTGATTGATTGATTGATTGAAAAGTTTATTAACAGATTGCAGAATGGGTACAGTACAGTACGGCTCAATACATACAATTATTAAGAGGATGCAGACCTGAGAAAGACTTTCGTCTTGTTTCCATCAGGGTCCCCCATTTTCAATTCATCATATGACACACACGACATACAGATAGACAGTACTGCTACATCTATACATTTATGACATACCAGATTTTCAAATGCAGTACTGTTTGTGATACTAAAAAAATCCAGAAAAAGAGTGTATATACATTTGACATAGAAACTGTGCATTGGGGGTTGGTTGGGTAGGTGGGGTGGGGCTGTACATTGGAGGTGTGTGTGAGTATGGTGTTCCATGTTCATGAATAGTGCAATGCAAAAGATGTTTAACTCAAAGGTGGAACATACCTGCACTATGGTTTAAATCCAGTAAAGAAATCCAGAAGTCGATGCTTCGGGTTTGGTTTTTTCTATCCGTTTGGTCGTGCTGTGCTGTATATTCCAGATGCGGTAGACAGTATTTTGTTTCCTCCGCATAGTGTTTGTTTGTTTGTTTGTTTGTTGTTTGCAAGAAAGCGTTACCAGCGTGAACGTCTCCCTGCTAGCTCGCTAGTTTTGGTGAGCCTGATAATAACAATAACAGCCGCGCCCACCAGCATGGAACAACGTGAGGTTGCGTGCTGTGACGTCACTCCCCCAATACAAGGAAATACACTGCCGATATGATCCGTTTGGCTTTTGTAGCTAATGGAAATGGAACATAACGAAAGAGATGGTCCATGTTAGGGGTGGACGGTATAAACGGTATGAATTTGCGCCACGGTATGGATTTTGACTATACCTTGTGACCGGTAGAGCAACTCTAAAGTAGCAATGACGTAACCACAGTGTGGAGGGAGGGGGCTGCTAAGTGGAGCTAACGTTAGCTTGCTGAGGCATGGCTCTACAGTGTGACCATTTCACTCACAAAATAGATATGAGAACTGGAAAAATTATTTAGGAGCACAGAGGCTTTGCGTAGTGGGCGTGTCAACGCGCAATTGTCATTTCATAATAGACACGGAACAGAGCGGACCTTCAATTCTAGAAGCGAACGAGCTCTTCAGCCCTGCGTTGCACACAGCTGTGTGACAACTTCTCTCGCGAGTCGTGTAGTTTCTATGTGTAATGTAAACTCTGCGACGGGTCCAATCGTCTAACAGGCTTTGCATCCGCTCCATTCTGGAATGCCCGCTTCGCGCTAAAACCTTATGTAATGTTAACTGTTGATGTAGCCTCAGAAAGCTAACGTTAGCTCAACTCCTAGCAGCCTGTGTTGATGTAGCCTCAGCAAGCCAACCGTTGGGGGTGGGGGAGAGAGGGGGCTGCCAACGTTAGCTCCACTCTAGCAGCAGCCCCCTCCCTCCCACTCCGTCTCCCCCACCCCCCTCTCTCTCTCTGCTAACAATCCTGATTCGATTCTTAAACCTATTTCATTAAAAAGGAAGATATTGATGGACATTAGCTATAGTATAGCTCAGCAGCTGTAACAGAATCATTTTATTATTTACGTTTTAAGTTAAGTTAAACGACAAAAAAAGCCAGCGGTGGACCGACATAACAAACACTGTCACTGTTTACTTGTGTAATGATATGGTTCCTTTTCAAACTGTCGATCGAAAGGGCTTTAAAGACATGGCCAAAGCACTGGATCCAAGATACGCGTTACGCTACCTGCCTGCAGACACTTGAGAAAAGGTTTTGCATTTTTCTATTGCAGTTTTGCACAATAGATGTTCTTAAAATACCTCTGTACTATGTGAAATATGTCCTAGTAATACAAGAGTACAGTAATAGCTGCCATACCAGTGTTTTACCCGTTCAGAAGCATTTATATAGACCTTTTAAGATAAGTTAATATACCGTGATATATACCATTACTGTTTATGCTTCAAATTATACCGTGATATACATTTTAGACCATACCGTCCAGCCCTAGTCCATGTTCTCCTAAGAGACAACGCATGGCAAAGGCTATGGAGGATTACAATGTTGATAGCCTGGGCTGCATGGCCCACACCTTACAGCTGGCTGTGAACGAGGCTGTGCTGAGCCAAAGAGCTGTGATTGACTGTGTTGCCATCGGTCGGAAGATTGTTGGACACTTTAAGCACTCCCAAGTAGCGACCACCCGCCTGGAAGAGTTAATGGTGGCCCTGAAAATAACTAAATCACCAGTCCAACAAGACGTGGCCACACGTTGGAACAGTACATTCTACATGCTCCAGAGTCTGGTGAAGCAGAAGCAAGCTATCGCAGCTTATGCTGTAGAATACAAGTTGGCAGCAACACTCAACGCCGACCAATGGACTCTGGTTGAAAACATCTTGATCATCCTCGATCCGTGTGAACGGCTGACTAAAAATATTAGCAAAGCTACAGCCACTACTGCAGACGTGATCCCCTCCATCCATATTGTACCTAGGGATGGGTACCGTTCACATTTGAACCGATACCGGTACCTGTGAATCGATAACGGTACCCAACGGTACTTCTTTCGGTACTTTAGTCTAAAAATGTTACCTACCTACCCCAGTTGTAAAAAAGAATTCGAAAACGTAATATCTAATAAATAAATAATGTATTATTATTACTTTATTACCTACTTACCTGCACTATTCTCTTACCCTACCTACTTTCATACACTTCCAATCAAATTCATATGTCTGTTGTAATTCAAAACCGTAATTCAAAACTTTGTAAAGAAACTCAAAGTTAAGAGATTTGTCGTGTAGGTAAGAGTAAGAGTAAGTTAGAGCGACGGACTGCTCTGTTGTATGTTAGAGCGACGGACTGCTCTGTTGTATGTTAGAGCGACGGACTGCTCTGTTGTATGTTAGAGCGACGGACTGCTCTGTTGTATGTTAGAGCGACGGACTGCTCTGTTGTATGTTAGAGCGACGGACTGCTCTGTTGTATGTTAGAGCGACGGACTGCTCTGTTGTATGTTAGAGCGACGGACTGCTCTGTTGTATGTTAGAGCGACGGACTGCTCTGTTGTATGTTAGAGCGACGGACTGCTCTGTTGTATGTTAGAGCGATGCTCTGTTGTATGTTAGAGCGACGGACTGCTCTGTTGTATGTTAGAGCGATGGACTGCTCTGTTGTATGTTAGAGCGACGGACTGCTCTGTTGTATGTTAGAACTTTGTAAAGAAACTCAAAGTACTAAGAGCGATACACTGCTCTGTTATATATTTTTTAATGAACAATCTTATCACACTTTTCTACTGTCCATTCTATTTGATTATTTTAGCCTATTTTAAACTGCACTTTTTAATCTAATCTACTCTATTTTATTATTTGTATTACTGAAGAACTGTGATTTGCCTTATAATTTATATAAAATGTGTTTTATAAAAATAATTGTATATTTTATTTGGTATGGAGACTGAATCTAAAATGGATACCGATATACTTGTGTTTACATATCCAGATACGACCACTACACCCCCCACTCCCAGCTCAATCCACCCTGTACAGATTGTAGCATATCTTTTTATTATCAAAAACCTGCACGGACTACAACGTATGACGTATATAATGGCAGTTATTATTATTATTATTATTATTATTATTATTATTATTATTATTATTATTATTATTATTATTATTATTATTATTATTATTATTATTATTATTATTATTATTATTATTATTATTATTATTATTATTATTATTATTATTATTATTATTATTATTATTATTATTATTATTATTATTATTATTATTATTATTATTATTATTATTATTATTATTATTATTATTATTATTATTATTATTATTATTATTATTATTATTATTATTATTATTATTATTATTATTATTATTATTATTATTATTATTATTATTATTATTATTATTATTATTATTATTATTATTATTATTATTATTATTATTATTATTATTATTATTATTATTATTATTATTATTATTATTATTATTATTATTATTATTATTATTATTATTATTATTATTATTATTATTATTATTATTATTATTATTATTATTATATTATTTTCTGGCTGCTCCTGAGTCTCCAGCCTTGAAAAATTAATGAATAGATGGCTCCTAGCTTCGTCTGTGGTTCATGCAGCTGTGGTCCCGTGGGGGTCGCTCCAGGTCAAACAGAAGCAATCTTCCAGCCGATTGACCCAGACTGCCAGTGCCCTTCAGTTTCATTCCCTTGATCATTGCCATAATGGCAGTGATTTGGCAAGAAAACTTTGTAGTTCTTTTCTTGAATGAGTCCAAATCGGCAAGCAACACTTTGATATATTCTATGTACGCCTTGCCTAAGGCAATTCTGTGTTGGTGTAATGTACTGTACAGGTATGGGCAGGGTAATAGTAGAAAGACATAAATATACAGGCAATAGAATTTGATCTGAATATAATAATATGAGAAGAAATAGAGAGAGAACAATATAATTAACTTTGGATATAAAAATGTGAGTGAAGGGAGCTCCAGTAGCTCACCGCATATCTCGGCGCTATTTCTGCGTCGGGGAAAACCGTCCAAGGTGTTCTGCGCCAAGTATGGATTCTTGAATCTCCGGTGTGACTACGTCCTTGTTGATGTATGTAAGAAAACTTACAAAAGCACATTTAATTCAGGTTTGTACCTTGTGTAGTCACACTTAACTCATTAAGCCCCACCATTTATTTTTTGAAAATTCGCCTAAAACAGCATGCTTACATTAAAATGCTTATATATCCAGATTTATAAGAGCTACTTGCATAAACTTGGTACCTAAAGAAAGCTAAGACTTGGGGGATTCTAATGTTGGTGTCGAACACTGTACAGTTATTACCAAATTGCTGTAGTATTCCTGCAAACACTGAAGAAATGTCATTTTTTGTATCCTCACCTATACAAAGATTACAGTTAGACAGTCAAAAACACCCTGTTACTCATGGTTGCACCCCAGCTATATTCCTACTTTCTTCCTCCATAGGTGCAGATGTTCTGTGCAAACTTTCATGTCAGTAGAATAAAAACTGTGGGTTTAGCACCTGTTTTTGTGGAGAGAGGGCCTGGTGCTGGCGGCCATGTTGGATTTCTCAATTTTGAGGCCTTATTTGACATTTTTGAGCTTGGTATACAGCAGATTTGGATTCAGCACCCCTTAATACCCCTAGAAATGTTATGTACCAAAAATAAACACGAAATGCCTTCAGCACTTTATACAAGCACATTATCTGAAAGTCTGCCTAGTCTAACAGGGGCGGGTGGTTAGATTAGATTAGAGTCAAATGTAGTTGTCATCATACAGCACAACGGAAATAAGTTTGGCATCCAGCCAGATGCCGTCCAACTGCAAATGTAACAGTAAAGTGCAATAGTAATAATATACAATGTACAGGTGATTAAACTGGGCATAACATTATAAATTAGTACTACTACTACTGTGTAATAGTAGGGTAACTGTGTAAACGGTTAGGGGTTCAATTCCATGTGTAGCTCAATGGCTAGAGCAAGGCACTAACGCTGCCAGGGTTAGTGATGCGTGTGTGGTGTCTGGATGGTGTGTGTGTGTGTGGTGTGTGTGTGTGTGTGTGTGTGTGTGTGTGTGTGTGTGTGTGTGTGTGTGTGTGTGTGTGTGTGTGTGTGTGTGTGTGTGTGTGTAGTGTTAGTGATGCCTGATGCGTGTGGTGTCTGGATGGTGTGTGTCTGTATGGTGTGTGTGTGTGTGTGTGTGTGTGTGTGTGTAGTGTTAGTGATGCGTGTGGTGTCTGTATGGTGTGTGTGTGTGTGTGTGTGTGTGTGTGTGTGTGTGTGTGTGTAGTGTTAGTGATGCGTGTGGTGTCTGGATGGTGTGTGTCTGTATGGTGTGTGTGTGTGTGTGTGTGTGTGTGTAGTGTTAGTGATGTGTGTGGTGTCTGGATGGTGTGTGTGTGTGTGTGGTGTCTGGATGGTGTGTGCGTGTGTGTGTGTAGTGTTAGTGATGCGTGTGGTGTGTGTGTGTGTGTGTGTGTGTGTGTGTGTGTGTGTGTGTGTGTGTGTGTGTGTAGTGTTTACCTGTTGTGCTACCGCTTGCTTCAGCTGCTTCAGCGCCTCCTGAAACTCTGCGTCTCGACTCAGTCTGTCTCCGACCTCCTTCAGTTTATCAGCGATGAGAACGGCATCAAAGGGGTCATCGTCTGAAAAAGAAGAGGTCAGCGGCTCTAAGGGTTATAGATGTAACGGATATGCACCGCGATAGTGTGACTACGGTGCATGGAAGTAAAACTCACTCCCCAGAGGCATTCAAACTGAGCGCTTAGGGAGGAGTTCCTCTCTTGGCGCAGCGGTTTGTGTTGCTTCCCCCCGTGCGGACGCCCGGGGCTCGACTCCCACTCAAGGAGCGGTGGAAGTTTGGTGGCAGGTACAAGGTTGTACCTGTTACATAGACACAGTCCCTCTCAGTGCCGTCCAGACAGCATTCATCAAGGCAGACCCCCGGGAGCATGGAGGTCCAAATGATGCAGACTTATTTACTACTAGCCTTCAAGTTCTACAACAACAACCAGGGTTCGAAATTAACGGGGGCTTGGGGCAAAATGCCCTCGAAAATTGACCAAATGTATTAGCATGATTCTCAGGTCTAACAAGACCAGATAACCCAGAACGTTACAAGTTTGGGTTGTGGTATAAAATTAACTTGGAATGTGACCAGAATGCCAAAAGGTGTGGTAGAGCCTGGGGGCAGTTTCGGCCATGAGAATGCTCTCAGGACTGTGACAGCGGTTAATCAAGATAACAAAAGACAAAAGAGATGTTAATTCAATCCAATGCCCAACAATGAAAATGGCCAGTTGAAGTGTGATTATCTAAAGTCACATGTTAGCGACAAGTTACAGAGTGTATGAACAGCTGCCATGGAGAGCAGAACCACAAACTGCTCTGAAATTAAAGACAGGAGTAGAGACTGTTAATAATCATGACATGCTCCAACTGGAGTAAAAAACAATGTTTGGCTTTGATTGGATTAAGACCTCTATAAATAAACGAAAAAACATATATAGATCATTAATGTGACTTATTAAATAAGGTATATTTGAATGTCATTTAGATTGGGAGGAGCATATAACAATATATGATTCTCTCTTTAATTATATATTACATATCTATACATAAGGGTATAGAGTCTGTATTCACTATTTCTCTTTTAAGTGTCTTAAGTTTATTTATCACTGTGAATGCCAATCAGGCTGTTATTGGTATAGTTTAACTCAAGTATGGAGTGTTTAGTATTAAATTGCAGCTTATTAATACCCTGTTTTAATTCTGGATATATAGAGATCATTACACTAAAGATACGGCCTAGAAATGTTTTATTATATCATATGCTAAAAGAGGAGTGGCTCTGATTAAGCCAGATGTCACAGGCAGAAGCCACAGGCAGAGGTGTGAAGACACACCCATAGATAAAGTTTAAACCAAAGGCCACTCTTGGTCTGTAAGTAGGACCTGAATGGAGGATACAATGTTTGAATGTCACTCTGATTGGCCAGGCAAGTGTGACAGTGTATGATGTCATCATAACAGGTCTATAAACCCCATCTGAGAGTATTAGGAGTTAGGCCACACATGAAGTCCGGACCTCCTCCGCCCCAGCTTGAGATGCATTGCTGTGCCATACGTGAGTAACTATACGTTTGAATGTATATTGAACAACTGTTAGTTGATGAATGTAAGGTCAATGCACTGGACCAGGTGAATGTAAAGAGTATTGATAACCATGTAATGTAGTGATGTGCCCAACGGATCATTTCAGTGAGTGAGCGATTCGATACACGGTCACGGCAATGAACCGATTGATTGATTGAAAACTTTATTAACAGATTGCAGAATGGGGTGGCATTACCCAGAATGCTGTGCTAGAGGGTAGACGCACGCTCCCTGTGCTCCCGATGCCAATCTTATTATACTAACCTAAATGCTTGTCTAAATAGTTGACTAATGTCACTGTTAGACTGAAACCGCCCTGCCTGCTTGGACATTTCGTTTATTGTCGGATTTAATATAAATGTCATTTATTAAATGAGAAGCAGTGAAGCCAGACCAGCACTCTCAGGTTCAAAATTTAATGGCAGCCTGAAACAAACATGTTTCGGAAATATGTATTCCTTCTTCAGTGTTATAGCTTGCAAGCTATAACACTTAAATTTTGAACCTGAGAGTGCTGGTCTGGCTTCACTGCTTCTTTTATATAATACTTAATGGGATTTCAGCACCCAGTGTCGTATCTTGAGAGCGCGGTCTAACTTGACATTTATTAAATGAGTAAAGGACTACGAAGCCAAGGCCCTCCCGACACGCTTGCAGATATCCAGCCAAGACGACGGATACGTCACACGCCGCCAATAGTCATCATGACAGAATCAGCGGCATTAAATCTAGGTGATTTAAGGGGAGACACTGCAGGTGAATAGGGTAAAAAAATTAACTAATAGATATCACAATGAAACTTCCCCAGTTGATTACTTATATTAAGACAAGACTTTTTTGTATTACAAGTTTCCTGAAATTGTATGTTTAAATATGCAAATGAGGCATGATCTACTTAAATATGCACTAATTTGCATATAATTCCAGGACAGAAATCTGAACATTGGATAAAGCCATTTTCAAAATTATAGTTTCATTTTGTTGACATATTAGAGCCAAAGGTTATTACAGAGGGGATTTTGGATATCTCTTTTTATCACTCCATAAATCAGAAAATACTCCATTCAGTCCATTTTTATGGTAAAATTCCATATTTCGCCATGTTTTTAGGAATAAAATGTGATATAAATCAGGGTATGAATGTGATATCAACAAACCCTTCTGTAAATACCTTCAGAACATAGATATGAATAGAACTGGAAGGTTTGGTGTATGTGAGTGCTACTGAAGTGGAGATTTCTGGCTCAGAGTATGAGGAAAAACTCTTAAAACTCATTTTCGGGAAAACGCCTTCAAAGTTCTGTATTGTAAAATGCCATACTTTTTTTTTTTAAACAGATATTTACAAACACAATACCTAATCAAACCATTAGTAATAGACAACCTAAACACATGCCTGATAACTGAATAATAATAATAATAATGATGTTATTGAACTGAACAGAACTACACACAGGCTACAAACAGTGTAGTACAGTGTAGTACCCCCTAATAGGCAAAAAATATTTGAATAGATATCACTATGAAACTTTCCCAATTTGTTATGTACATATAAACTAAGAAAAAATATATTGCAAGTTTTCTGAAATTTATGTTAATATATGCAAATGAGGCACTTCCCCATTAAATATGTGCACATTTATGGATGCAATAAGGCAAAATGATGTAAAATAAACAACTAAATGTGTGTTATTGACGTTTTATTGTCACTAGTTTCATAGAAGACATGTTTAGGAAGCAAAATATAACAAAATCTCAAAATCAACAAAAAAAGTATATTTGACTATTCACCTGCAGCAGTGTCTCGCCTTAATGAAGGCAATCAAAGACGGGACTGATGTCTCAAACAGAATTGCCTACTTCAATCTGCCTTGACAGCCATGGATGGTAAGCTGACAGGTTTGACAACAAGAGTCGAGACAATTGAACAGCGGGTCAGTGACGTCGAGGACCACAACCAACACTCTGTCAACCGACTTCAGAAACTCGAAAAAGAAATCCTATATCTGACGGAGAAAAACACTGACCTGGAAAACCGCAGTAGAATGTTTAACCTCAAAATCCACGGTCTTCCCGAGGGGAGAGAAGGTCCCGATCCAATCGCCTTTTTTGAGACTTTAGGCTTGTTCAAGATGGATTTCGGTTTGCCTCGACTAGTAGACGAGAGTAGCCGAGTGAAGCCGGGGGAGGAGTTAAGAGGGCGGACACTGCCGATTTCACGAGAGCCTCTCGCCTAGTCTCGCGCGGCAGATACGCTTTCACGTCACCACACACACATTACACACCTGTCCAGCTCATTATAATGCGATGGCCGTTTGCAAAATTAGATCAGATTCAAATGTACAGCACACCATATACTGCTACAGTGGAATATACTATTCATATACCATAATGTATACCATCTTGTTGCGCGCTCCTGGCCGCACGCACACACAACACACTGCTGAATAATTCTGTTTTGCATCAATATATATATATGTATACTGTGTATATTGAGGCAAAACAGAATTATATATACAGTATTGAGGCAAAACAGACGACGCATGTGTGTATGTGTGTGTGTGTGTGTGTGTGTGTGTGTGTCTGACAGCTTGAAGTTTATCATGATGATACGACGGCATAACATAATAAAGTTTTCAATCAATCAAACATCTCATAACTCCCTGGCTGTCACATGGCTGGTGACTGACAACTTTTCTGAGCCAATAGGCGCTTTGCGCGACCGTAGCAAGTCGCTTCCCAGCCGAGAGCAGCCGGCTGAGAGGTACTGTGGAGCCTCGCTCTGAAGGCTGCGCGCGGCTCGCTCCCGCGGGAGTTCCGCGCCTCGCCTCGTCAGATTTTCAGAGCAAATCGGACAACATTCTAACCGTCATGCAACGCGCTTGGCGAGGCCGTAGTAAAACCTGCGCAGATCTGCGTCCGCCTATCCCATCTTGAACAAGCCTAGGGTCCAGCTGCAGACTCGGAGCCTCGGTCCAGATTGGTACTTCCGCCCTGCCACAGGACTATTAGTCCTGTGACAGGGCTATGCGCTGATTGGCGGAAAGTACGGAAGTATCTCGAAGTACGTCTGACGTATCTCGAATTACGTCTGACGTTTCTCTACGTTTAACGAACATTAAACGTTGTATTCATAAAATAATATAAAATCAGCAGCATGGGGAGGGCCGGGGGGAGGGGAGGTACAGGTAGTAGAAGACATAGAGGTACAGGTCACATAATTATAGTACAGTGGAGAAGTAAAAATAGAATAAAAAGGCAGTGTAAACAATATACAATATTATTAACTCTAATAAGCCGTGGGTCTGCTTTGTATAGAGCGGATCCCCCGGCCGTATTCAAGCGCTGGAGCGCTTTGCGATGGATCAAACTGTTGGCTAGTTGCGCGCTTCTGGCCACCTCCCGCAGTGCGCGCATACACACATACTGTCTGTAGCTATACAGTACGTGCAAAATTAATTGTCAAGAGCCAATCGCACAGGTTGCCTCATCTCATCTGGCTCTGCAAATAGATCTAGAGTCTGAATATCATATATACTGTAGCCTGCTGATGATCTCTCTCGAGTCAAATCCATTCTGAGAACGGAATGCAGTGCCCGCGACGAGGGTCTTGATTGATTGATTGATTGATTGAAAATTGTATTAACAGATCATGCTGGACCTACAAAAGGCCTTTGACACTGTCAATCACTCTATTCTTGATTGAACATTTTATTAACAGATTGCAGAATGGGTACAGTACAGTACAGCTCAATACACACAATTGTTAAGGGGATGCAGACCAGAGAAAGACTTTCGCCTTGGGGGGGGGGGGGGGGGTCGGGTAGGAGGGGTGGGGGACACTGTACAACTGTACAAGCAAAACTGTACATTGGAATATTGACAAAACCATACTTGGTCATTTACTGTACATTGGAGGGGGTTGGGTTACAACACAGGAGCAGAGTATAAACAACAGTACAGGAATGAGAAACAGTACTGTACTGTTTATACTCTGCTCCTGTGTTGTAACCCAACCCCCTCCAATGTACAGTAAATGACTAAGTATGGTTGTCAATATTCCAATGTACAGTTTTGCTTGTACAGTTGTACAGTGTGTCCCCCCCACCCACCCCTCCTACCCGACCCCCCCCCCCCCCCCCCCCACCTCCAATGTACAGTCCCCCCCCCCCACCTATACCCAACCGCCTCCAATGTACAGTTTCTATGTCAAAGAAATCATGCTCAAATGTATATACTCTCTTTTCTGGACTCTTTTTGTATCGCAAACAATACTGTATTTGCAAATCTGGTATGTCATAAATGTATAGATGATCATGTAGCAGTACTGTCTATCTGTATGTCGTGTATGTCATATGTTATGATGAATTGAAAATGGGGGACCCTGATGTAAACAAGACAAAAGTCTGACTGGGCCGCGCACACTGTCTAATATTGGTTTAGCAAAGATATTTGGCTTAGGTATTTAAAAACACTGTTATTGGCTCCAAGTATGCACTTTTTTTATTTATTTTTTTTGACAATTAGGGTGGTGTTAGGCTTGCAAATGCATGCACATGGCTGCATGAATGTGTGTGAGTGCACATGCATTCGTGCAGTGTGTGTGTGTGTGTGTGTGTGTGAATGCACAGTTTAAGCATGCACTTATTATTATTTCAACCATAAGCCCATTTACAACTTTGCAGCATGTATAGGAATGCATTTAATTTATTTAGCTTAAAGCCCCACTGCATTTGTAAGTGCAACATGAATACAGCATTTATTCTTTCATCTAAAGTATTTTTTCTTTCTGTATATATTTTTTTGCGTATATGCTTGGGCTGCAGGTGTAAGCATGCACTTATTATTACTTCACCCAAAAGCCCATTTACAGCGTATGTATGTGCAGCATGTAGGAATGCATTTAATTTATTTAGCTTCATTTTCATTTTCAAATCTTAATTCATAAACGTTTGTTACATGCAGATATATAGTGCTGCGGCAGCCATACATTTATGACATACAGGAGAATACATACATTTGAGGGGGAGGAAACTGTACATTGGCAGGTACCCTCTGCTCTGAGTTTTAAGAGCGAACTTTAAGAAACAATAGACTAATGGTCAATGTTGCGCCCTCCCCAGTTTGCAGGATGTGCTGCCCATTTGTTATCATGCAGTTGTGGGTAGGGATGCCCCGATCGATCGGCCACCGATCGTTATCGGCCGATAATGAGTATAAATATGCGATCGGGGAATTCCGATAATTAGTCATATTCGCCGATCGCGGAAACTGATCAAGTGGATATCTCACTCGCTTGTCTCAGACGCACAGGACCTGCAAACTGCTCCTCCTCCCTAGCCCCGCCCGTACCCGTGTAGAGTTTGTAAACACGGAGGCGGACCTCCTCTGCTGAGTCTAGATAGTGCATTCGACCTGAGCTAACGTTAGCTACCTAGCTATCGTTACTGTTTAAACAAAATTACCCAGTCAACTATTCACTTTTAGTAGGCATTGTCTAACGGTATTTAGCCGGCTAGCTACTGATAGCTCCGGATATCAACAAATGCCCCAGGAAGTCCAGTAGCCCATGTTGATATCTCCGTTAGCTTGCGTTAGCTTGCGTTAGCTGACGTTAGTTCACGGTTCAAAACGAAATGTCCGATTGAACGAAATAGTTGTCTTAACGTCATCTAGCCGGCTAGTAGTAGCTACAGATAGCTCCTGATATCAATGTCTTATAACATTGATTGAATGCGTATTTTCGAGCTGAGGGCTTGCTGAATGTGAAATGACCAAAGCATAACGTTACCAATAGGGTCCCGCTGCAGCGCCGGAGAATCCTTTTTGGAGCTAGGGCTACTAGAGTACACACAGACAGTGGAGCTGTTTGCAGATAGCGAGCATTTTGACTTGTTGCGTGGTGGCGATGTCTCGCAGATAATACAACTACAAGTCTAATTATATAATATATATATTTTATTAAAAAAAAAAAATTTATATAAAATAATTTTTAATTTCTTTTTAATCAAAAACTATCGGTATCGGATCGGTATCGGCCGATATGGCTCACGACGATCGGTGATCGGTATCGGTGGCAAAAAACGTGATCGGGGCATCCCTAGTTGTGGGTGTGTGTGTCGACTTGTTTAAACTTAATTAAACCACTACGGTTTAACAATAATGATAATAATTATTATTATTGATATTATTATTATTATTATTATTTTTTATTTTTTTTTCTCCTCTCTACCTTTTAGAGGCATTTAATTATACTTTTTTTTTGTTACTGTTGTGGGAGCGTGGCGTGTAGCCACTGAGAAGGAAGTCTGCTTTTTACCTGGCTGTTTGCGTTTTAGTTTGCAGACGACCAGGTGGGATGCAGCTTAATCTCCGGATAGGAGAAGTTATGGGGGATTGTGTTTTTTGTTTTTCTTTTCAGTCGACTCGCTCTGTTTTATTTTTGTTTTCACGCTCACGCTCGGTACTCAATGGAACCTTAACAAGTGAATATGTATCTATTATAGTTTTCTACTCCAAACGAATTACATTCAACCAGACTGCATCCCTTTTAGACTATGGCTAATTTGAATATCCTGATCTGGAATACAGGGGGTCTCAATATACCACATAAACGCACAAGTGTACTAACGTGGCTAAAGAGGAAGCAAGTGGATCTGGCTTTGCTGAGTGAAACTCATCTTTTATTGGCGGATAATGCAAAATTGGCAAATAAATTTTATCATAACATAAGTTCTTCTTTTGGCACCAAGACCCGAGGGGTAGCCATAGTGGCGAAGAAAAATTTGAATATTAAACTGTTGGATGTGTGGTCTGATGCAAATGGTCGAATCACTATTGCTAAAATAGAATGCTCTAACCGGAAAATTGCGCTGATTTCTGCATACGCCCCTAATTTGTATGACGCTAACTTTTATGCTGCACTAACTTCAGCTATGTTGAAACTACCTGATTACTCTTTAATAGTAGGAGCTGATTTTAATGCATTTTGGTATCCATTGATCGATAGATCCAATCACACGGAAAACTCTGATCAGAAGCAAGCTACCACAGCCCTACAGGCCTGGTCTAAGGACACAGGGGTAATTGATATGTGGCGTTCGCTCAACCCATCTGCGAGGGATTACTCCTTCTTCTCGTCGAGACATAAGACCTCTTCCAGAATTGATTATGTTTTTTCTTCCCCACATCTCTTTGATAGCTTTGATGTTGACTTAGTGCCCATAGCACTCTCAGACCACAAAGGTATCCTCCTCAAAGGTTCACTCAGTAAAATAACATCCTGTGCCCCTAGATGGCGTTTTAACTCAACACTTCTGAAAAACGGGAGAGTTTAACTTGCAATTTAAAGAGAAGCTCACTGAATTCCTACAGTTTAATGTTGGCTCTGTACAGGACCCCAGAATCCTATGGAATTCGGTTAAGGGATTTATCAATAGTAACACTACTCTCTTTGCATCTCCGCAAGGGACGTCTCTCCAAGCTAGAGGAACTGGAAAAGCTTCAAGCCATGTTGATCTCTTCCTTGCAGCACAACTACTCTAATCGACTGGAGCTTCAAATTAAGGTAGTGAAAAAAGAGATTAACTCTATTTTAAGACAACAATCTGAATTTCAGATGCACAGAACAAGACAGCACTACTACTTTCACGCCTCCAGGCCTAGTCACCTATTAGCTATGAAGATACGTGCCAGTGAGCAATTTGCAGATATCCCTTCCATTAAGAACCAACAGGGGGAGGTAACCACCAACCCAAAAAAGATTAATGATACATTTCGCTGTTTTTATTCCAATCTGTACAAGTCAGAGGTGGTCTTTGATCATACCAAGCTGGAGGATTTTCTTGATCAAATCAATCTACCACAGATCTCAGAAGATAGTGCTAGGTTGTTAGCTGCACCTATCACGCTGGTTGAACTTAGAGAGGCGATTGCGGATATGCAACGGGGCAAGGCTCCCGGATGGGACGGCATTCCACCGGAACTCTATCTTGCATTCTGGGATGTACTCGGCCCCTTATTACTCTCAATGATCTTACACTCAATCAAAGAGGGCAATTTTTCTAGAGATGTCAATATGGCGCTTATATCTGTTTTACTCAAGAAGGATAAGGACCCCACCAAATGTGGCAGCTACAGGCCCCTAAGTCTCCTCGGAGCCGATCTTAAGCTATATGCCAAGGTTCTAGCCACCAGACTTCAAAAGCACATGACATCTCTAGTTCACCCTGATCAGACCGGCTTCATAAGAGGCCGCCTGGTTACTGACAACATCAGGCGGTTACTGCACGTGATTAATGCCAGCAAGGATATTGCAGCCCCTACAGCGGTCATATCCTTGGACGCAATGAAGGCATTTGACAGATTGGAGTGGTCTTACTTATGGGCAGTTCTCAGAAGGATGGGGTTGGGTGAGGGTTTCATTCATATGATCAAAGTATTATACACTGAGCCTTCGGCCATGATCTTAACGGGAAAGTTCTGTTCGCCACTCTTCTCTGTCTCGCGTTCTTCTAGACAGGGTTGTCCTCTTAGTCCCGGACTCTTCGCTTTATCCCTCGAACCCCTAGCTCAATACATAAGACAATCCCAAATTATGTCTCCTATTTCAATTCAGGGCACACATCATCATATTAGCTTATACGCAGATGATGTACTCCTGTTTATGCAAAATCCCTCCATCTCTCTACCTCATCTGCTCGGCGTGATAGATGAATTCGGCAGCCTGTCCGGCTTTAAGATCAACTGGCCAAAATCTGCTTTTCTTCCACTTAATGAGCCTGCGAAGGCTACCATCCTACCGGCAAACATACTTATGGTGGAGCACTTTAAATGTCTCGGGATTGAAATATTCCCCACTATAGGCCAGACGGTAAGGTATAATTACTCCAGCTTGGGTGACAGGATTACGAATGACTTTAACAGATGGTCCAAATAAAAAAATTCATTACAGGCCCGTGCGTCAATAATTAAAATGAATATTTTACCCAGAATTAACTTTATCAGCTCCATGCTCCCGTTACCTCCTCCTGTTGGTTACTGGCAGAAATTGCACTCTGCCTCGTATAAATTCGTTTGGAACAATAAACGCCCGCGCTTGAAGAGATCAACTGCCCAAAGGAGTAAACTCGATGGGGGCTTAGCATTTCCAGACTTTAAATATTATGTTCAGGCTTTCTCTCTGAGACCTTTGATCACTTGGTTTGATGCTCAAGCAGCTGTATCTTGGCGACCATTGGAGGAGAAGTTGGTGTCCCCATATAGACTTCAGGATATTGTGTATACCAACATATCAATTAAACAATGTAAATTAAGATTTGGCCCTTTAATCACACATGTGATCCAAACTTGGCGTGACACTCAGAAAGTGGGTACAAACCGCCATCAATGGCACACGCATTCCCCTCTATTTAATAACAATCTTCTCCTTATTGAACAACAACCTATTAGGTACCCTAGATGGGAAAAGAAAGGTATCCACACATTGGGGGATATCTTTGATAACTCTGGCCTCCGATCTTTCCAGGATATATCCAACGGATATGATCTCCCCGGAACCTCCTTTTTCTTTTATTTACAAATAAGAGCAGCTCTGAAGGCTCATGGCGTGCCATGGGATGCTCCACTAGTGCATCACCGCTTTCACAAGTTATTTTATGACAAGGAGACATCGAGAGGCTTTGTCTCTGACTTTTATCGCCATTTACTCATGACCTCGTATAAAGAGCTCCCCCTGGATACGATTTGGAGAAGGGATGTTCCGGAGTTGGATGTAGATTTTGATTGGGATGCAGTCTGGGAAAATGTTCGGTTATCCTCACACAACCCAGATCACCAACAGATTCATCTGAATTTTATTCACAGGACTTATTTAACCCCTAGACCAGGGGTGTCAAACTCATTTTCACAGAGGGCCACATCAGCATTATGGTTGCCCTCAAAGGGCCAAAGACCGTATAAATGTTAATGTAATGTAAAATAAATGTAGCTACACATTTACATATTGTTAAACATGGTGTTTCTGTATTTATTACTTATTCAAGTTATACATATTGCATATTCATTTGCATAAATGTAAAAATATATGTTAGCTTATGTTATTTTAACAAATAATTTTAGTTTATCAGAACCCCATATTACTCCATCAATCAATGATCAAACCATTCAAGTAAATAACAAAGAAGAATATCATCAAATACAAGCTATGACATTAAGTTTGTTCAAAACCTTTTTGTCACAGTCAAGAAGGGCAGAACTAACAACTGAGCTGCAAAGAACACGTGGGACAGATGTAGCAGATGTTACAAAAACAAATGGCTGCACACAACCTTGCAGAGGCCACTAATGGAAGATAGTTTAATTAACTTTAATTAACAGATTGCAGAATGGGTGTGTGTGTGTGTGTGTGTGTGTGTGTGTGTGTGTGTGTGTGTGTGTGTGTGTGTGTGTGTGTGTGTGTGTGTGTGTGTGTGTGTGTGTGTGTGTGTGTGTGTGTGTGTGTGTGTATGTGTGTGTGTGTGTGTGTGTGTGTGTGTGTGTGTGTGTGTGTGTGTGTGTGTGTGTGTGTGTGTGTGTGTGTGTGTGTGTGTGTGTGTGTGTGTGTGTGTGTGTGTTATTTACTGGTAGAGCCAGGGGGCAGTTTGGGCCATGAGAATGCTCTCAGGACTGTGACAGCGGTTAATCAAGATAACAAGAGACAAAAGAGATGTTAATTCAATCCAATGCCCAGCAATGAAAATGGCCAGTTGAAGTGTGATTATCTAAAGTCACATGTTAGCGACAAGTTACAGCGTGAAGACACACCCATAGATAAAGTTTAAACCAAAGGCCACTCTTGGTCTGTAAGTAGGACCTGAATGGAGGATACAATGTTTGAATGTCACTCTGATTGGCCAGGCAAGTGTGACAGTGTATGATGTCATCATAACAGGTCTATAAACCCCATCTGAAAGTATTAGGAGTTAGGCCCTATTCTGCTTTTCCTCCGCCCCAGCTTGAGATGCATTGCTGTGCCATACGTGAGTAACTATACGTTTGAATGTATATTGAACAACTGTTAGTTGACGAATGTAAGGTCAATGCACTGGACCAGGTGAATGTAAAGAGTATTGATAACCATGTAATTAATTTGAATGAATTGATCCTGATGTAGAGGGAGAGGCTCTAGTGGTGGGTTTAGATATTTGTCATTTCTCTGTCTGCTAAATGAAATTGCCCCTACTGCCTGATCCAAAATAATCAGTTTTACAACAGCTTGTAATTTTAAGATAATACATGTATGTTACAACAAAAACTATTGTTTTGATGGTGGAAACATTAGTAGTAGGAAAACGTGTTTACCATTGTTTACTTTAGAACACATACAGTAGTTATATAGATGCATGTTCCAGTTGTCAACGACTTGTAGATGGCATCAGGGTTCGAATTATCCCCTGAGAGCTATGGGGGCCCCCTGAATCTTTTTTTTTACTATTTTTTTTCCTGTAATTGTGGCTGTTTTCTAAGTCATATTTAGAGGAATATCTCATTAGGATTAGTCTAATACTAAGTAATAATGACATCACACAACATTCTAATCATTAGACCAGGGGTGTCAAACTCATTTTCACAGAGGGCCACATCAGCATTATGGTTGCCCTCAAAGGGCCAAAGACCGTATTAATGTTAATGTAATGTAAAATAAATGTAGCTACTCATTTACATATTGTTAAACATGTTGTTTCTGTATTTATTACTTATTCAAGTTATACATATTGCATATGCATTTGCATAGATGTAAAAATATATGTTAGCTTATGTTATTTTAACAAATAATTTTAGTTTATCAGAACCCCATATTACTCCATCAATCAATGATCAAACCATTCAAGTAAATAACAAAGAAGAATATCATCAAATACAAGCTATGACATTAAGTTTGTTCAAAACCTTTTTGTCACAGTCAAGAAGGGCAGAACTAACAACTGAGCTGCAAAGAACACGTGGGACAGATGTAGCAGATGTTACCAAAACAAATGGCTGCACACAACCTTGCAGAGGCCACTAATGGAAGATAGTTTAATTAACTTTAATTAACAGATTGCAGAATGGGTACAGTACAGTACAGCTCAATACACACAATTGTTAAGGGAATGCAGACCAGAGAAAGACTTTCGACTTGTTTACTTCAGGGTCCCCCATTTTCAATTCATCATAACATATATGACACACACGACATACAGATAGACAGTACAGATACATTTATGACATACCAGATTTGCAAATACAGTACTGTTTGTGATACAAAAAGAGTCCAGAAATGAGAGAAGAGAAGAAGTACCCAGAGACAGATCTACAGTATTGGTACAGTATATTATCCTGTAAAACAATAAAGTCGTGATGACAAAAGTTGGCTATAAGAGAATAGTCTACACACTAGATCAATATGTCTGCAGATGTGCTATACAAGCTCAGAAGATAAGAGTGTAATACCTTATTAGGTAGCAGTCTATTCAAAGGTTAAAACAAGGTTTCCCCCAGTAGATTAGGCTTATATTAAGCTACTCTCCCAATCTAATTTATATTATCACAAGAAATAAGAATTCTAGATCCAAAATTGAGTCACTTGTTGTCTACAGCGGTGACTTCTCTTTCTTTCTGCCCTCCTCAGTTCCTCTCTACAGGGGTGTCAAACTCATTTTCACAGAGCAGCGGTGACTTCTCTTTCTTTCTACCCTCCTCAGTTCCTCTCTACAGGGGTGTCAAACTCATTTTCACAGAGGGCCACATCAGCATTATGGTTGCCCTCAAAGGGCCAAAGACCGTATTAATGTTAATGTAATGTAAAATAAATGTAGCTACTCATTTACATATTGTTAAACATGTTGTTTCTGTATTTATTACTTATTCAAGTTATACATATTGCATATGCATTTGCATAGATGTAGAAATATATGTTAGCTTATGTTATTTTAACAAATAATTTTAGTTTATCAGAACCCCATATTACTCCATCAATCAATGATCAAACCATTCAAGTAAATAACAAAGAAGAATATCATCAAATACAAGCTATGACATTAAGTTTGTTCAAAACCTTTTTGTCACAGTCAAGAAGGGCAGAACTAACAACTGAGCTGCAAAGAACACGTGGGACAGATGTAGCAGATGTTACAAAAACAAATGGCTGCACACAACCTTGCAGAGGCCACTAATGGAAGATAGTTTAATTAACTTTAATTAACAGATTGCAGAATGGGTACAGTACAGTACAGCTCAATACACACAATTGTTAAGGGAATGCAGACCAGAGAAGGACTTTCGACTTGTTTACTTCATCAAGGTCCCCCATTTTCAATTCGTAATGAAATTGCTATTATGTGTCTGCATGAACACACAACTGTAACTGTACTCAAAAATAACTAAATAAGGGTTGTCTCAGTTCACAACTATATTGGTCAAGTTTTGGGTGGGACTTGTTTGTGTCCCTACAGCTTCTTATTCAATTGAGCGAGATGCTCGGTTATGTCACACAGTCAGCTTGCATCTGACAGTTCAGACAATATTTCTTCAACCCTTTGTTACCTATTCCGCCTGGATCTTTTTTGTATTTTGGGCTGTAAAATTGTCAAAGAATGTCTGAGGAGTAAGTGCTTTTGGCTTTTTTCCTTTGTTACTTCATCAATACCTCAGATGTTCAACACACATGTATGTGTAAGAATGTGTAATAACTAAGGCTGTCAAAGCTTTATTAACGCATTAACCCACAATTATTTTAACGCCGCTATTTTTTTACCGGCGCTCTTGGGGGGCCACATCAAATGACGTGGCGGGCCGCATTTGGCCCGCGGGCCATGAGTTTGACACCTATGCATTAGACTATTGTGTGATGTCATTATTCAGGCTCATTCTTAACCATCAATATTTGTTCATTTTCTTACTCACCTCTGATATATAATGCCATATTTACTTATTTGCATTTTGCATCTGAAAAAATAATTTAAATTTGAAAAATTAGACCAAATTTATGAACTTGAATTAACATTTATTTGTCTCTGCACTTATAAATCAAAAACTAACAAAATAATCTAATGGAAAATAAATAGTTGTATGGCACAACAGCAGCATTTATCAGGATACAGTAAGTAACATTATCATCTGATAATAAAATGAACATAAAATAAATACTTGTATAAATCAAAATAAATAATGTTATAAACAAATGTGCACAGGTAATCAAGAACTGTATGAAAAATAGTAGCAGCATCTTCTTAGAACAACAAGAAGAAAAGTAACTACTGCAGCATGTCACCGACATGCAGACTGGAAGAGCCGGGATTCAAACCACTGACCTCTTTTATCCAAAGCGAGTAGTGACGACTATATTCTCTTCCTCAACTTCTTGCTCTGAGAGCTAGTCACAGTCCCATTCATCCACTGCTCTGCCAAATGGGCTCCAAATGATTTATTTAACAATATCTTGGCGTTTTTACATGGAAGGCAGCCAATGCATCCCTCCTTGGCAAATAACCAGTCATATTTATTTTTCCAAAAGTTCCACTGACTCGGACCCCAGCATTGTGGTGGTTGAGTAGCAGCGCAGTCCAGGTCTAGTGGTGGAGACTCGGGTCTGGCAGTGGCAACCGGCGCGGTAACAATAACAGGTGCACTGCGCACAGGAGCAGCAGAGCTAACACTAGTACTAGCACTAGCAGTGTCAACTTCAGTGACAGTAGCGCTGCTAGCTGCTGCACTAACAGCGTCAGTCTTTGGCCTTTTTATAAAACCAAAGCTGTCCAGCTTTGTACAGCCTTGCGGCGGGTTGAGCCTTTTTTTTTTTTTTTTTTTTTCGGCATGTGGCGTACTGTTTAGTGTTTATGTTTTTAGTTGCAGGACACAGACCGGCAGCTTTCTGTTTACAGCAGCTGCTTCTTCTTCACTAGGTTGCAGTAGCGTTAAACTTATGGGCGACGCATAGCGGCTTGGAGGTGAAATGCAGCCTATTCCACAACATTAATTACTCAGTTCTTTTAAAAACTGAAAAGAAAAATATGATCTATTAACAATTTATTTAGGTAACATAAATAATACTAATTCGTAAAAAAAAAAAAAAAAAATATTATATAAATTTTTTGAGAGACCCCCACAGGGGCTCTTGACTATGGGGGCTCAGACTATAGCTATGGGGGCTGAGCCCCCATTGGCCCCCTCATAATTCGAACACTGGTGTGTGTGTGTGTGTGTGTGTGTGTGTGTGTGTGTGTGTGTGTGTGTGTGTGTGTGTGTGTGTGTGTGTGGGTGTGGGTGTGGGTGTGGGTGTGGGTGTGTGTGTGTGTGTGTGTGTGTGGGTGTGGGTGTGGGTGTGTGTGTGTGTGTGTGTGTGTGTGTGGGTGTGGGTGTGGGTGTGGGTGTGTGTGTGTGTGTGTGTGTGTGTGTGTTATTTACTGGTGGGGGCAGTTTGGGCCATGAGAATGCTCTCAGGACTGTGACAGCGGTTAATCAAGATAACAAGAGACAAAAGAGATGTTAATTCAATCCAATGCCCAACAATGAAAATGGCCAGTTGAAGTGTGATTATCTAAAGTCACATGTTAGCGACAAGTTACAGCGTGAAGACACACCCATAGATAAAGTTTAAACCAAAGGCCACTCTTGGTCTGTAAGTAGGACCTGAATGGAGGATACAATGTTTGAATGTCACTCTGATTGGCCAGGCAAGTGTGACAGTGTATGATGTCATCATAACAGGTCTATAAACCCCATCTGAAAGTATTAGGAGTTAGGCCCTATTCTGCTTTTCCTCCGCCCCAGCTTGAGATGCATTGCTGTGCCATACGTGAGTAACTATACGTTTGAATGTATATTGAACAACTGTTAGTTGACGAATGTAAGGTCAATGCACTGGACCAGGTGAATGTAAAGAGTATTGATAACCATGTAATTAATTTGAATGAATTGATCCTGATGTAGAGGGAGAGGCTCTAGTGGTGGGTTTAGATATTTGTCATTTCTCTGTCTGCTAAATGAAATTGCCCCTACTGCCTGATCCAAAATAATCAGTTTTACAACAGCTTGTAATTTTAAGATAATACATGTATGTTACAACAAAAACTATTGTTTTGATGGTGGAAACATTAGTAGTAGGAAAACGTGTTTACCATTGTTTACTTTAGAACACATACAGTAGTTATATAGATGCATGTTCCAGTTGTCAACGACTTGTAGATGGCATTGTTGTTGGTATTCTGCTTTTCATAGATTATCTCTAGCCTAAATAACTGCAGAGATAGATCCTTGTTGATTGTGCATTATTTCCTTCATATCACATCAGTCCTTCATTCACTATTTGATATGTAATATGAAGGGAATATGAATTAATAATAAAATACTTATTTTGTTAACCCATATCATTCCTTTCATTAATACTGAGAAGAAGATAATGAATGCATGAGTGATGTGGTGCACAATGTTACCTTGTTTTATAAGATATTGTGTCAACTATCTTCTTCAATTTGAATCAGTCTCTGCCCTGCAGCTGTAGCAGGTTTCTAGATGTGTTCAAACGGTCTTCTCTGTTCTGTGTGATGTGTTCTAACTTACTTTGTCTTTTCTGTTCTGTTCTGTGTTCAAACTGTCTTCTATGTTCTGTGTGATGTGTTCTAACTTACTTTGTCTTATCTGTTCTGCTCTGTGTTCAAACTGTCTTCTCTGTTCTGTGTGGTGTGTTCTAACTTACTTTGTCTTCTCTGTTCTGTGTTCAACCTGTCTTCTATGTTCTGTGTGGTGTGTTCTAACTTACTCTGTCTTCTCTGTTCTGTGTTCAAACTGTCTTCTCTGTTCTGTGTGATGTGTTCTAACTTACTTTGTCTTATCTGTTCTGCTCTGTGTTCAAACTGTCTTCTATGTTCTGTGTGGTGTGTTCTAACTTACTTTGTCTTCTCTGTTCTGTGTTCAACCTGTCTTCTATGTTCTGTGTGGTGTGTTCTAACTTACTCTGTCTTCTCTGTTCTGTGTTCAAACTGTCTTCTCTGTTCTGTGTGATGTGTTCTAACTTCTAAAATTTGGCCGATGTTATACATACAATTACATACAATTATACATACAATTGTTAAGGGGATGCAGACCAGAGAAAGACTTTCGTCTTGTTTACATCAGGATCCCCCTGTTTACATCAGTAATCATCGGTAACATTTAGAATTGATTTCAAGGTCCTCCTCCTTATATACAAAGTATAAACATTGCGATCATCTACTACTGGTCTATTGAAGGTTCCAAGCCACAGTCTAAAGAAAATCAGGGATGCAGCCTTTGCTAACTATGCACCAAAGTTATGGAACACACTACCTATGGACATTAGGGAAGCTAGATCTCTTAATATTTTCAGAAATAAGCTAAAAACGTACCTCTTCACCATAGCCTTCTAATACACCCCGCTGTTGATTGTACTGTAGCACTATTTTACTCTGGCCATTCTATTGCATAATTTTACTATCTATTCTACTATTCTATTATTGCACTGTATATCCGTTGAGTTCATTGTGTGTGTCTGTGTGCGTGCCGGGGGGGGGCGTGAACCGACTCATTGCCAGACGTGAGCGATTCGACTCACGCTCACGGCAATGAATCGGCTCTTATGAACGTGTCGCTCATGACCGACCCATCACTAATGTAATGCACAATATTATCATTCTTCCCTTGTGTTGAACCAACTCTCTCTGGGCCTCAGCCAAATAAAATACTAAGGGAAACCATGTTTTGGGAATCCAAGTTTATTGCCCCTCGCTATTGGAGTCTGGGGTAACCTCATTTTATCATCTCCTCTCCTTCAGTAAACTGTGTTAGATAACGAAGGTTATCCTATAACCCTAGTTATATGAATACTGGCTGAGCGTCTCGCTCTGCCATTATGAGATATCATCTCTCCAGCACCTACTGGGCCCGTGGAAACATTTTACATGCACCTCACTTGCACGTGACCATGCGAGGCGCGATTGGCCAGTATGCTATATAACTACCTATATGCTTATTACAATATACGTCAGGGTCTCAAGATGAAAACATTTACAAGCTTTGTTCTGTTTTACCAGTGATCAACAATGGCAACGCATAAAGAACGACTGTCCAAAATCCTGGACGAGTTAAAAGAGAAGGAGCTGAAGAAGTTCCGGTGGCATTTGAACCAAGAGGTCCTGGAGGGCTACCCTCCCATCCCAGAGGGCCGGCTGGAGAAGGCTGACATACAGGACGTGGTGGATCTGATGGTGCAGCACTATTCTGATGTAGCTGTGAAGATTACAGAGGAGATACTGAAGAAGCTCAACAGGAATGATCTGGTGGAAGTTCTAAAAGCAGGTATTCATGTCAGCCTCTACCTCTTTTATCTTTGAATAAATATGTGTATGCCTTTAGCTTTCAGTGATTTTCTCTCTTGCCTCTGAGATAGATGTTTAAAGGGACAGTTCACATTTTTAGGAAAAGAAGAAAATAATAATATAAGATGTATATCTGGTAGATGGCAATGTTGTTGGTATTCTGCTTTTCATAGATTATCTCTAGCCTAAATAACTGCAGAGATAGATCCTTGTTGATTGTGCATTATTTCCTTCATATCACATCAGTCCTTCATTCACTATTTGATATGTAATATGAAGGGAATATGAATAATATTAAAATACTTATAAAATACATTCTGCAATCTGTTAATAAACTTTTCAATCAATCAATTCAATCAACTATCTTCTTCAATTTGAATCAGTCTCTGCCCTGCAGCTGTAGTAGGTTTATAGATGTGTTCAAACGGTCTTCTCTGTTTTGTGTGGTGTGTTCTAACTTACTTTGTCTTCTCTGTTTTGTGTTCAAACTGTCTTCTCTGTTTTGTGTGATGTGTTCTAACTTACTCTGTCTTCTCTGTTCTGTTCTGTGTTCAAACTGTCTTCTCTGTTCTGTGTGATGTGTTCTAACTTACTTTGTCTTCTCTGTTCTGTGTTCAAACTGTCTTCTCTGTTCTGTGTGATGTGTTCTAACTTACTTTGTCTTCTCTGTTCTGCTCTGTGTTCAAACTGTCTTCTCTGTTTTGTGTGATGTGTTCTAACTTACTTTGTCTTCTCTGTTCTGTGTTAAACTGTCTTCTCTGTTTTGTGTGATGTGTTCTAACTTACTCTGTCTTCTCTGTTCTGTTCTGTGTTCAAACTGTCTTCTCTGTTCTGTGTGATGTGTTCTAACTTACTTTGTCTTCTCTGTTCTGTGTTCAAACTGTCTTCTCTGTTTTGTGTGATGTGTTCTAACTTACTCTGTCTTCTCTGTTCTGTTCTGTGTTCAAACTGTCTTCTCTGTTCTGTGTGATGTGTTCTAACTTACTTTGTCTTCTCTGTTCTGTGTTCAAACTGTCTTCTCTGTTCTGTGTGATGTGTTCTAACTTACTCTGTCTTCTCTGTTCTCCAGGAGTCCAAGCTGAGACAAGATCAACTGACTCAGAGACTGGAGGCACTGCTGGAGCCTCTGGACCTATTGAAACTGGTGAATGAAACATTAATTATAAATGAATGTATCCTGATGTAGGTGGAGAGGCTCTAGTGGTGGGTTTAGATATTTGGCATGTCTCTGTCTGCTAAATGAAATTAGCCCTATCTGCCTGATCCAAAAGAATCAGTATTATTTATAACAGCTTGTAATTTTACTAATATAAAATGTTCTCTAGCAGATGGTATTGTTATTGGTATTCTGCTTTTCATAGATTATCTCTAGCCTAAATAACTGCAGAGATTTGATTTGATTTGATTTGAAGTCTTTATTTCGAACATGCAATGAATACAACAAACAATAACAAAAAAGAAAAACAACTCAATCTGCATGTTCGAAAAGGAGTAGGAAGAAGTATACACTTATTTAATCCTACCCCTCTTCCACTACTCAAATGAGTGTACTATTTTAAACATAAAAAAGAAAAGAAAAGAAAAGAAAAAAAATATATATATATATAAATGCAAAACAAAAAACAAAAACTATATATGTATAAAATAAAATAAAATAGAAACAAAATAAAAATGTAAACACCCGTGAATATCAAGTCCCTTCTTCATCCCTGTACCTTGTGAACATCATTTCCTTATACATCAGTTTGAATTGTCTCATGTTTGGACATTGCTTTAGCACCACATTAAGACTGTTCCACAGTTTCACTCCACATATTGAGATGCAGTGTTTTCTCATGGTAGTGCGTACGTTTAGCACCTTTAAATTGTGTTCTCCCCTCAAATTATAACCCCCCTCCCTATCAAAGAACAATTCTTGAATGTTTCTTGGAAGTGCATGACTTTTTGCTTTATACATTAATTGTGCCGTTTTAAATTCCACAAGATCATTTAACTTCAATGTCTTTGACTCCAGAAACAATATGTTAGTGTGATCACGATAACCTGCAATGTGAACTATCCTTATGGCCCTTTTTTGGAGTATAAAAAGTGGTTGTAGTGTAGACTTATAATTGTTTCCCCAGACTTCAGCACAGTAATTTAAATATGGTAAAACTAGTGAACAGTAGAGAATGTAGAGTGATTTTCTATCCAGGATGTGCTTTACTTTACTCATGACTGAAATGCTTCGTGAGAGTTTAGATTGGACATGTTTTATGTGAGGTTTCCAACAGATTTTATGGTCTATTATTACACCTAGGAATTTATTTTCATAAACTCTTTCAATAATCACATCATTTATTTTAACTTGTACCTGAGTATCCAATCTACAGTTTCCAAACAACATAATTTTAGTTTTGCTCAAGTTCAATGATAATTTGTTTCTATCAAACCATTCCTTCAATTTCTTCATTTCAGATGTGATGACCTCTAAAAGCTGCTGGACATTCTCACCAGAAAAAAAAAGATTAGTGTCATCCGCAAATAAAATACATTTAAATATATTGGATACTTTACATATCTCGTTAATGTACAAGATGAACAGTTTTGGACCCAACACTGACCCCTGGGGGACACCACAAGCAATGTCCAAACATTCAGATTTAGATAGATCCTTGTTGATTGTACATTATTTCCTTTATATCACATCAGTCCTTCATTCACTATTTGATATGTAATATGAAGGGAATATGAATTAATATTAAAATACTTATTTTGTTAACCCATATCATTCCTTTCATTAATACTGAGAAGAAGATAATGAATGCATGAGTGATGTGGTGCACAATGTTACCTTGTTTTATAAGATATTGTGTCAACTATCTTCTTCAATTTGAATCAGTCTCTGCCCTGCAGCTGTAGCAGGTTTCTAGATGTGTTCAAACTGTCTTCTATGTTCTGTGTGATGTGTTCTAACTTACTTTGTCTTCTCTGTTCTGCTCTGTGTTCAAACTGTCTTCTCTGTTCTGTGTGATGTGTTCTAACTTACTTTGTCTTCTCTGTTCTGCTCTGTGTTCAAACTGTCTTCTATGTTCTGTGTGGTGTGTTCTAACTTACTTTGTCTTCTCTGTTCTGCTCTGTGTTCAAACTGTCTTCTCTGTTCTGTGTGATGTGTTCTAACTTACTTTGTCTTCTCTGTTCTGTGTTCAAACTGTCTTCTCTGTTCTGTGTGATGTGTTCTAACTTACTCTGTCTTCTCTGTTCTCCAGGAGTCCATGCTGAGACGAGATCAACTGACTCAGAGACTGGAGGCACTGCTGGAGCCTCTGGACCTATTGAAACTGGTGAATGAAACATTAATTATAAATGAATTTATCCTGATGTAGAGGGAGAGGCTCTAGTGGTGGGTTTTGATATTTGTCATGTCTCTGTCTGCTAAATTAAATTAGACCTATCTGCCTGATCCAAAATAATCAGTATTATTTATAACAGCTTGTAATTTTACTAATATAAAATGTTCTCTAGCAGATGGTATTGTTATTGGTATTCTGCTTTTCATAGATTATCTCTAGCCTAAATAACTGCAGAGATAGATCCTTGTTGATTGTACATTATTTCCTTCATATCACATCAGTCCTTCATTCACTATTTGATATGTAATATGAAGGGAATATGAATTAATATTAAAATGCTTATTTTGTTAACCCATATCATTCCGTTCATTAATACTGAGAAGAAGATAATGAATGCATGAGTGATGTGGTGCACAATGTTACCTTGTTTTATAAGATATTGTGTCAACTATCTTCTTCAATTTGAATCAGTCTCTGCCCTGCAGCTGTAGCAGGTTTCTAGATGTGTTCAAACGGTCTTCTCTGTTCTGTGTGATGTGTTCTAACTTACTTTGTCTTATCTGTTCTGCTCTATGTTCCAACTGTCTTCTCTGTTCTGTGTGGTGTGTTCTAACTTACTTTGTCTTCTCTGTTCTGCTCTATGTTCCAACTGTCTTCTCTGTTCTGTGTGATGTGTTCTAACTTACTCTGTCTTCTCTGTTCTGTGTTCAAACTGTCTTCTCTGTTCTGTGTGATGTGTTCTAACTTACTCTGTCTTCTCTGTTCTCCAGGAGTCCATGCTGAGACAAGATCAACTGACTCAGAGACTGGAGGCACTGCTGGAGCCTCTGGACCTATTGAAACTGGTGAATGAAACATTAATTATAAATGAATTGATCCTGATGTAGAGGGAGAGGCTCTAGTGGTGGGTTTAGATATTTGTAATGTCTCTGTCTGCTAAATGAAATTAGCCCTATCTGCCTGATCCAAAAGAATCAGTATTATTTATAACAGCTTGTAATTTTACTAATATAAAATGTTCTCTTGCAGATGGCATTGTTGTTGGCATTCTGCTTTTCATAGATTGTCTCTAGCCTAAATAACTGCAGAGATAGATCCTTGTTGATAGTGCATGTTGACAGAATTGGCTATGGGGCGACAATAATATGTTCATGAGGCATGGTTTCTATCTTTAGCCTTTAATCGGCGTGGTTTATTATTTACATTGCACAACAGCAGCACATGATATCTTCTCTCCGTGAGAAGTAGATGGGAAGAGACAGAGGGGGAGTTAACCAACTCCTTTTGTACCTCGTACCTGGCAGCAGCATTTACAGCTCCGCCTATAGCGCCCTCCAGTGGAAACAGTTATGCACAGTTAGACAGTTACTCAGTTACTTGCAATCCTATATATAACCTCTAACTTTAACAGTGCATTATTTCCTTCATATCACAACACTCCTTCATTCACTATTTGATATGTAATATGAAGGGAATATTCATTCATATTAGAATACTTATTTAGTTAACCCATATCATTCCTTTCATTAACACTGAGAAGAAGATAATGAATGCATGAGTGATGTGGTGCACAATGTTACCTTGTTTTATAAGATATTGTGTCAACTATCTTCTTCAATTTGAATCAGTCTCTGCCCTGCAGCTGTAGCAGGTTTCTAGATGTGTTCAAACTGTCTTCTATGTTTTGTGTGATGTGTTCTAACTTACTTTGTCTTCTCTGTTCTGTTCTGTGTTCAAACTGTCTTCTATGTTCTGTGTGGTGTGTTCTAACTTACTTTGTCTTCTCTGTTCTGTGTTCAAACTGTCTTCTCTGTTCTGTGTGATGTGTTCTAACTTACTTTGTCTTCTCTGTTCTCCAGGAGTCCAAGCTGAGACAAGATCAACTGACTCAGAGACTGGAGGCACTGCTGGAGCCTCTGGACCTATTGAAACTGGTGAATGAAACATTAATTATAAATGAATTGATCCTGATGTAGAGGGAGAGGCTCTAGTGGTGGGTTTAGATATTTGTAACGTCTCTGTCTGCTAAATGAAATTAGCCCTATCTGCCTGATCCAAAATAATCAGTATTATTTATAACAGCTTGTAATTTTACTAATATAAAATGTTCTCTTGCAGATGGCATTGTTGTTGGCATTCTGCTTTTCATAGATTGTCTCTGGCAGTAAGAGACTCTGTCTTCACTAGTTTAATATGATGATATGTCTCTAGAGAGCAGTAAGAGATTCTGTCTTCACTAGTTTAATATGATGATATGTCTCTAGAGAGCAGTAAGAGACTCTGTCTTCACTAGTTTAATATGATGATATGTCTCTGGCAGTAAGAGACTCTGTCTTCACTAGTTTAATATGATGATATGTCACTAGAGAGCAGTAAGAGATTCTGTCTTCACTAGTTTAATATGATGATATGTCTCTGGCAGTAAGAGACTCTGTCTTCACTAGTTTAATATGATGATATGTCACTAGAGAGCAGTAAGAGATTCTGTCTTCACTAGTTTAATATGATGATATGTCTCTGGAGAGCATGTAAGAGACTCTGTCTTCACTAGTTTAATATGATGATATGTCTCTGGCAGTAAGAGACTCTGTCTTCACTACTTTATTATATTTCTCTCTGGATAACAGTAAAATAGTGTCTTTACTATTTGAATAATAGATGGATGTCAGTAGGGGAAATTATAAATGTATACATTCAAAAACCTCTCAGTAAATCTATATATTCCCCAGTGGTTATGTGGTAAAACTGGTGATTATTTAATGTTGGTATGAAATGCTGAGCACTGGTGTAAATTAAATACACAACACACAAAATCAGGACCAGTTGTGGCCAGGTTGTCAAACCACTAATATATTATTAAGCAATAATGACTGTAGATAACAGAATGACACAGAATATACAAAAGTCTATACGTTATATGTTTCCCACATTTACCAAAAAAATACATTATTGATATCATTGCTGATGAATTTAAGACTGTGTGCCATTATTACTACCAAATGTAATAATTGTGAAAGCCCCTTGAATATTGAAGAGCACTGCTCAAAATTGAACTATTTTATCACTGTTCTATGTTAAATACCCTGTTGTATGTCTGTTCCATTTTATAATTCTTAGTTTATTTCTAAACCGAATCATTTTAAACTATTTTTGTACTGAATGAAACTGTAAACAGAGAACCTATTGGGATACTAGGTCCTAATGTGAAACACTGTGATTTACCTCACCTTGCTCATGCTCGCTTATGACTATATTTTTTACTGTTGTAAAGCACTTTGAACTGCAACTTCTGTATGAAAAGTGCTATACAAATAAAGTATTATTATTATATTATTATTATTTTTTTTTTTATTGATCTTTTTCCCCCTCCTTTTTCCTCTGATTTTCTCCCATCCCAATGTTAGTCGTTATGCCAATTCCCAATCCCCTTCCTGGTCGCTGCGCACTTACCCCCCACAGTCGGTCTGGGAGAGTGGAGGCTATCACGTGCTTCCTCCGACACACGTCCAGCCAATCAACCGCTTCTTTTCACCTGGCAGCGCGGATTCTCACTGAGAGCGCGTAGCGTGTGGGAGGATCACACTATCCCACCCAGGTCCTATCCGCGCTTAGCAGGCGCCCCGACCGAACTGTAGGAGTCGCTGTTTACAACGACCCGGACCCACCCCGCCAGCTTCTCCCACCCTCTAATACTGCCAATTGTATTAGTGTGAACGGCCAGCCAAGCTGGTGACAACCCCGGAGCTGTGAGCTGGATTCGAACAGGCGAATCCAGCGTCAGGGGTTGGTGACGAACGCAATCTCCGTTACGCCACCTGACCGCCCATTATTATATTATTATTAATGTTGTCTATGTTTTCTATCTTCATTCAGAGACTCTTCCTGTGAAGTGTCGTCGTAAACTCAAATCTAAGTTGAAGAAGAAGTGCCAGTCTTTGTCTGAGGGAATCGCTAAAGAAGGAAACCCAACCCTTCTGAATCAGATGTACACAGAGAACCACATCTCAAAGGGAGGGAGTGGAGAGGTCAGCACTGAACATGAGGTCAGACTGATCCAAGCAGCATCCAGGAAGCCAGCGAGCCCAGAAACACTGATCAAACCTGAAGACATCCTTACATCTGGATGGAGAGTGATGATGACAAAGGGAGTGGCTGGCATTGGTAAAACAGTCTTAACACAGAAGTTCACTCTGGACTGGGCTGAAGGAAAAGCCCACCAGCATGTACACTTCATGTTTCCATTCACGTTCAGAGAGCTGAACCGACTGAAGGGGAAACAATACAGCTTGGTGGAACTTCTTAATCACTTCTTCTTGGAAACCAAACAAGCAGGAATCCGCAGCTACGATGAGTTCACAGTTGCGTTCATCTTTGATGGTCTGGATGAGTGTCGACTTCCTCTAGACTTCCACAACAACGACGTCTGCACTGATGTCACAGAGCCAACCTCAGTGGGCGTGCTGCTGACAAACCTCATCAAGGGTCATCTGCTTCCCTCTGCTCTCATCTGGATAACTTCCCGACCTGCAGCAGCCAATCAGATTCCTCCTGAGTGTGTTGACATGGTAACAGAGGTACGGGGGTTCACTGACCCACAGAAGGAGGAGTACTTCAGGAAGAGATTCAGTGATGAGGAGCAGGCCAGCAGAATCATCTCACACATCAAGACATCAAGGACCCTCCACATCATGTGCCACATCCCAGTCTTCTGTTGGATCACTGCTACAGTTCTGGAGAACATGCCGAGAACAGATGAGAGAAGAGAGCTGCCAAAGACCCTGACTGAGATGTACATCCACTTCCTGGTGTTTCAGTCCATACAGGCAAATAACAAGTATCATGGCAGCGTTGAGACAGATCCACGCTGGAATGAAGAGAGCAAGAAGATCATTCTGTCTCTGGGAAAACTGGCTTTTGAACAGCTGGAGAAAGACCACCTGATCTTCTATGAAGAAGACCTGACAGAGTGTGGCATTGATGTCAGAGCAGCCTCGGTGTACTCAGGAGTGTTCACACAGATCTTCAGAGAGGAGAGAGTGCTGCACCAGGAGACAGTGTTCAGCTTTGTCCATCTGAGCATTCAGGAGTTTCTAGCTGCTCTTCATGTCTTTTTCTCATTCATCAGCAGAGGTGTCAATCTACTGTCTGAACCAGGGTCAACCTCCTGGAAGAAGCTCTATCGGTCTGCTGTGGACAAGCTGGTAAAACACACACCTGAATACCTCTTCTATCGGTCTGCTGTGGACAAGGCCTTACAGAGTGAGAATGGAGACCTGGACCTGTTCCTCCGCTTCCTGCTGGGTCTCTCACTGAAGACCAATCGGACTCTGCTACGAGGCCTGCTGCTGACACAGACAGGAAGCGGCTCAAGGATCAATCAGGAAACAGTCACTTACATCAAGCAGAAGATCAGGGAGAATCTGTCTTCAGAGAGAAGCATCAATCTGTTCCACTGTCTGAATGAGCTGAATGACCAGTCTCTGGTGAAAGAGATCCAACAGTACCTGAGCTCAGGAAGGCTCTCCACTGACAAACTCTCCCCTGCTCAGTGGTCAGCTCTGGTCTTTGTGTTGCTGACATCAGAAAAGAAGCTGGACGTGTTTGAGCTGAAGAAATACTCTGCTTCAGAGGAGGCTCTTTTGGGACTGCTGCCAGTGGTCAACGCCTGCAGTAAAGCTATGTAAGTGTTCCGTCTAGATAATACCTAGATAATTAAGTGTTCCGTGTAGATACTATCTAGATAATTAAGTGTTCTGTGTAGATACTATCTAGATAATTAAGTGTTCTGTATAGATAATACTCCCTTGATTAAATTAATTATTTGTCAGGGATAGTAGCAACAATCACCATCATCATCATTAGTAATTAATTTAGTATATCACTGTTAAAAGTAGAATGTGTAATGTAGTCAAACAGTGACCTCTTGAGCCCTTCTCGGTATTGCACTTTGTTTAAATATTTTGTTTTGGTCTGATGTGTGGTTTAGTAACTTACTGTGCATTTCTCCAGGCCTCTTTTTTGGCAGAGCTTGAGGTGTGGTCAGCAATAGCAACCCAATCCATCCCTATACCCATTCAAACCCAACCTACACATCAGACCAAAACATGTAAAAGTGCAATCCCAAGCGGGGCTCTCTAGAGGGCTTAGATGTCACTGTTTGATGGCATTACAGAGTCTACCGTTAATATGATGGATGGAATAAGGGTCTAGAAGGGTACTCGGAGAGATGTCCGTCTAGGCTACAACATGTATTAGCCTACACTTCATTCCTGTCATGAATGGATCAAGACCCTCCTCTGCCTGCACATTTCCTTCAACTGTGGAATCGCTGTCCCACAGCAGTGCTCACTCAAGCCTTTAGGCACTGAGACGTCTGTGTTAATGAACCATAATAGCGCACCTGATAATTACTTCTACAGCTGTGACTGGTCACGGTTACCTTTATTTATATAGCACATATAAAACCAACCGAAGTTGAACCAAAGTGCTTCACAGTACAAAGAAACTGACAAAGTCAATACAATACAATAAATACACTAGATAGTCACAACAGGACCAGGGCTTAACAAGCCTCAAAAAGCCAATGAAAGCCTGAAGCGAACATGAAGCGATGAAGTGATGTGGTCACGCTTCTTTGTGCCAGAGGCACGCAGCAGCGCTTACAATTTTTAAAGCAATTAAAGATATCTCCTGTTTTGGATTTTCTCCGTCCCTGGAGACTGCCAGTGGGTGTGGAGAATAGTGTAGTGAGAAAGTGGTGTGGTTTCTGGCCAGACCAGCCATCTTGTTTCATGAAATATCATACATTGTAAATGCTTCACCCATAAACAAAACACTGCTAAGCAAACACAATGTTGTTTTAACAAGAGATTGTTCTGACTATTCTGAAACTAACTGAAACTAGGCTATGGTTAGACTAGTGTATTCCTGGCGTTTTTTTATACGTTTTTGACGACGTTTCATGTCCTATCTACACAGAAACACGTTTTTTGGCGTTTTTTTGTGGATACGGCTGAAACGCAAAATTGTGTTTGCGTTTGGAGATACGCAAAAAAACGAGTCGACAAACAGCGTGTAGTCAGCACCTAGCCGTTGTTGCGAAAACGCCCATGCGCAGTAGATACCATCTGCGTGCCCTTCCGGTGACAGCAGAGTGTGTGTGTGTGTGTGTTTGGGACAGAGCTCCGTGTCCCAAATAGCTTCAGCTACCATGTGTTGTCAAGTTATTGTTATAAGGACCCCAGTCCAAGCTACAACAGTCTGCATTCCCTTAACAATTGTTTGTATTGAGCCGTATTGTATTGTACCCATATGCAATATGTTAAATAAAGTTTACATCCATTCATTCTGCTAGCATTACCGATGGCATGAGCAGCTGGCTAACGTGAGCTATCAGGATTCAGACCCTGTTAGCTCAGAGTTCCTCTTTCAACTTAAGAAGCATTAAACAAAATGGCCCAGTCATCTATTCACCTTTGTTTAATACACACAGCGTTGTCTCTAATGTTATCTAACTACTGATAGCTCGCGATATCATCAGTTTTGATGCTGGCTAAGTAGCGTGAGCTAACGTTAGCTTCTAGCCACAATGCTATATTGTTATAATGGCATACTCCATTGACGTTAGCATGCAGCTAACAATGCTACAATGCTACCGATCGTTTTTTAGCCTAAACTATCCGCTCTTGGTGGTCACTTGTGTTGATGTTAGTTTTGTTTCATCAACAAATGACAGGCAGAACACACAGTGAATGTATCCGTTTTGTTTATTGCACTTTTATTAGGCTTTGCTGAAAAAAGAATTGCTGCATTGAGCAAGATGGTGGCGCGGCATAGGCGCCTGCCTTATTGACATTTTGCTGGAGCTTCCAGGAAGTGTATTGGCACATTCGTTCTGATTGGTTGAAATTGCCTTCATGTTTGCCACCTACTGCCACCTACTGCTTTGGCAGTGTACTACATCAGTGTGCTCTGGTGACAAAAACGAAAAAAAAACGAAAGTGTGACTCGAGGCGCATGACGTCGCGGCGATACGCGGCGATGCGTATAAGAAAACAATACGAAGATGATACGAAAGGTGTAACCTCAGTTTAAGGTTTATCAACTACGATACAAGGTTCATTCTGGCACTTCCATGTTGTAAAGTGTTGCTAGAGAGCTGATTACAGGAGTCTAGGTGATGCTGAAAATAACTGCATGTGTCACTGAACAGTTTAACAAACCATGTATTGTACACACAACCCATAGCCATACAGTAGTGTAGTGGCTTCTTGTAGGTCAACCAGGTAGTGTCTTTAACATGCACATTCCAAAAAATCCAAAACGAGATCCAAGGTATTATGAATTAAATTATAGATTTATTTTAAGCATCTAAATAAAACACCAAAAGAAAGATTCCAATACTCATAAATAATAGTATTCTAACACTGATGTGGTTTAAAGAAAAATGTATGACCTGGCACCTTCACCAAACATTTTTACCATGCCTAGGCCTTCTCTTCCTGCTCATTAAACCACCTGAGATTCCAAGAGTCCCCGCCCCTCACTCTCAACATGCACTACCGGCCTTTGGACACTAGGTGGGGTAGATGACTACAGAGGGGCAGAAACAAAATGTAAACAAATGATAGATACACTAAGAACACAATAGAATGGCTCCAACAAGTAGTGTCCATCACTAAACATGAAGCGGTTGTGGCATAGGCATATTTTAGCCAATGCAACAATGAGACCGTTGGGCGGTTGATCAGACATTCTTTCTAGTAATGTGTTGGTTCACATTGATGCCTGTTGTATTTGTGTGTACAGTTACTCAATGTTCATGGTGGCCAGAAACATTCACATCAAGTTGATCAAACTTGCAGAGGAAATCAGAGGAGTCAGGTAATCATGTAGGATTGGTAGTTAATGTAGGAATGGTTGGATAAAGTGATCAACTCATTTGGATAGTGGTTCTACCAGGGAGTCATTGATGTAGGACGGTAGTTTAAGTTGTAATGGTTGGTTATAATGATCAACATATTGGAACAGTAACAGAGTCATTGCTGGACACAGTGGGGCGACCAGGACACAGTGTTTTGTTCCTGTGCATTTTTCAAGTCAAGTCAAGAGTTTTAATTGTCACGGCATACAGGTATACAATGAAATGCGGGTGGTCTTGCCCGCAACGATGTGCAATACAGTGGTACATATAATAGAATCAAAAGAAGAAACAACATTGTGCAGTAACAGATAGCAGGTAACATGGAGTGACATCTCGGTATCTGTACATAGTTATTTACAGCGCATGTGTGACATGCTAGTTAGCTTTGGTAGTGCAATACACTGTTCCTGTTATTCTAATTTAAAGTGTCCTTTCCTTTGGCCATAAGTGTGCGTGTGTGCGACATGAGTGTGTGCCCGCTCATGTTAAAGTGTTAAGTGGCTGCTCGTGTGTGAGCGTGCACAGTGTGCGTGTCGTGTGTGTGTTCATGTGTGCTTGTGTGTGGACAGTTCAATGTTCTGAGCACTCAATGTACATTGTTCATGGCTCTGATATTGGGAGTAAATACAAAACTGGGCTCCTTTGCTGATTTATGTAAAAGATAACTGTGGTCGCAGAACCTTTGATGTGGCCAGATTTGAGAGCTTCATCAATAACCGGTTTGATGATGTTGCGAGTGAATGTCCTGGGGCTGTTGCTGGATTTCCTGTATGTACTGGTATCAGACAGCTGTCACATGGCTTCAGTGTAGTGAAGGACACCTACAGCTCCACCTTTTTATTGGCTGGTTGGATGACAATGGAATTGTCTTATTGTTGCAAATCCAACTCAAATGAAAATTAAATAAAGTCGGCCATAGGACTGTCACGCTGTGAGAGTCTCCAGGGTTGGTTTTAGTCTTGGGGCCATCTTAGTTAACGTTAGCAACTAACGTTAGCTTAAGATCCAGTAGGTTTACAGTGGCTTTGGCAAACAGGGATGGTGAGGATTTTAAGCATGTTAGACACATTGGACCCGTTGTTAGCATTCATTATCCATTTTCAACAACCTCCTGCTCATATCCAAAATGGTCCCACACTACTGATTTAAGTCATATTTTTTGCGGATATAAATACTTCCTTCTACCATTTTGGTTTTCACAGCATGTCTCCTAATGCCTGTGTGGCTGTTGGTGGGAGTGGCATACACACAGATTTTCACTGCACATACTGTACAAACAGTGTAACTTGTTGTCACAGGGAAACGTCAAACATAGGGCTGAATAGCTAGATATCATAGCTTTAAGGTCTGCGCTGCAGTGTGCAATATGAAATGACAATTGCATGTTTTGATTGAGAAAAATATATTGGAATTTGGATTTCTTTTCAACCTGGGCGGGCCTCCTGAGTATAGGGCCTAAGTATGCTCACTGGCTGGTACAGCGAAACAATGCCGGTCTCATTCTCCAAGGACTTACGACAAAAAGGGCTTTCTCTTAGGGCCATTTGAGACCTTTTCGGGCCGATTTTGGGATTCACCAACCGTCCCAATAAAACATATATAATTAATATTATATTATAATATATTGTCTATATTCATGTCTTGCCAGGAAAATGTTTCTATTAAGTATTATTGCTACCACTTTATTTTAATTTTCTTAATTTAAAATGTTTCCCTGTTTAAATAAATACAAATTAAATGTTTCTGGTTTCCTTCCCATCCATCTTCATTCAGGCTGCGTGACTGTGGCCTCTCAGAGAGCTGCTGTGAAGCTCTGGCCTCAGTTCTCAGCTCCAAGTCCTCCAGTCTGAGAGAGTTGGACCTGAGTAAGAACGCCCTCCATGATTCAGGAGTGAAGCTGCTCTCTGCTGGACTGAAGAGTCCACACTGTACACTGGAGACTCTCAGGTCAGTCTTATATGAAGCCACATTTTACTCAAAACAAATCAAACAGAATATTGTATACTGGTTCATTTTCTAAAAACAAAACAAAATATACAATATATTGGTGTTGTTACGATGCTGGAATGTGTAAATATTCCTGGGAAAATATTGATATTCGATAACATGAGGCCCTTTTTAATTTATTAGCTTCATATACATCACTTTCTTTGTTGTTCAAATACAGCTGGTAGGGTTATAGGCTGTGAGTGTGTTGTTTTCATTGTGTGCTGAACTTCTCAGCTTCTCTAATTCTACAAGCGAAATATCACTATTCTTTTTAAACATAACAAACAAAACAAAATATACAATACATATTGTTGTTACGATGCTGGAATGTCTAAATATTCGTTTAAAAAATATTGATTTTCGATACCATGAGGCCCTTTTCAATTTATTAGCTTCATACACATTACTTTATTTGAGGCAACTGCTCCATAATGCGGCAAATTAGTATTGAAACCGTTTCAAATATTCAGTATCCATATGTATTGAATTTTGTTTGGACAGCACTAATATATATATATAAATGAGTGCATTATTAAATAAAGTTATCTGTAAACATCCAAAACCAGCTCTAACTTTGATACCTTTGATTCCTTGAAAAATATTAATATTTGATCCCATTTTCGATACCACAGGGCCTTGTTCAGTTTCTTAGCTTCATATACATTGTCATCTTATTTTGATGTTCAAATACAGCTGGTAGGGTTATAGGCTGTGAGTGTGTTGTTTTCATTGTGTGCTGAACGTCTCAGCTTCTCTAATAATTTCAGAGAAATATCACTGTTTAAACATATTTCTTTTCATATGTTAGATTAGGTCTTAAAAAAATTATTATCAATATATATTGAAAAATCTATATATTTTACAACACTATATAAGAACAAATTATTACATAAAGGCATTTGTAAACCTAAAACCTGGACGGGCCTCCTGAGTATAGGGCCTAAGTATGCTCACTGGCTGGTACACAATGCTTCCTCACACTGTGTGCACGGGTGTAATTAATTCCTAATTCACACAACCTCATATTGTGGTTGTTAATGAAAGTTCATTCATATTCATCTACTTTCCCCTCTTTTATTTTCCATAAATGTTTCTATTAAGTATTATTGCTACCACTTTATTTTAATTTTCTTAATTTAAAATGTTTCCCTGTTTAAATAAATACAAATTAAATGTTTCTGGTTACCTTCCCATCCATCTTCATTCAGGCTGCGTCACTGTAAACTCTCAGAGAGCTGCTGTGAAGATCTGGCCTCAGTTCTCAGCTCCAAGTCCTCCAGTCTGAGAGAGTTGGACCTGAGTGGCAACTACGACCTCCAGGATTCAGGAGTGAAGCTGCTCTCTGCTGGACTGAAGAGTCCACACTGTACACTGGAGACTCTCAGGTCAGTCTTATATGAAGCCACATTTTACTCAAAACAAATCAAACAGAATATTGTATACTGGTTCATTTTCTAAAAACAAAAAAATATATACAATATGTATTGGTGTTGTTACGATGCTGGAATGTCTAAATATTACTGGGAAAATATTGATATTCGATACCATGAGGCCCTTTTTAATTTATTAGCTTCATTTATTGCATGGCGTTTTCACATTCGCCGAAATGCTTGCTTGTGATTGGTCAATAGCGCGCGTCAGAGGTCCGATATTACCCGATAACGGACCTCTGCCGAGCAATAATGACCGCTGTGCGCAGCTGTTCGCAAAATCAAGCCCACTGACATCAGTGCAATCAGACACTGCCGGCTGCCGGGGAAGCTGCTGGGGGGCGGAGCGACGAGCGGAGCCAGAACCAGTGTTGCGAGTCGATGTAAAATGAATTAGGTATATTGTTAGTAAGTTAGCCATGTAATAAGCGGGATAATGTATAGCTATACTCGATCATTGTCGCAAAATAATTGACCTTCACTGCGTTTAGAACACCTCGCCAAGGCGGCTCGGTATTTTAAACTCTGTGTCGGTCAATTATTTTGCGACAATGACCTCGTAGCTATACATTATCCCTTACATACATCACTTTCTTTGATGTTCAAATACAGCTGGTAGGGTTATAGGCTGTGAGTGTGTTGTTTTCATTGTGTGCTGAACGTCTCAGCTTCTCTAATACTTTCAGAGAAATATCACTGTTTAAACATATTTCTTTTCATATGTTAGATTAGGTCTTAAAAAAATAATTATCAATATTGAAAAATCTATATATTTTACAACACTATATAAGAACAAATTATTACATAAAGGCATTTGTAAACCTAAAACCTGGGCGGGCCTCCTGAGTATAGGGCCTAAGTATGCTCACTGGCTGGTACACAATGCTTCCTCACACTGTGTGCACGGGTGTAATTAATTCCTAATTCACACAACCTCATATTGTGGTTGTTAATGAAAGTTCATTCATATTCATCTACTTTCCCCTCTTTTATTTTCCAGGAAAATGTTTCTATTAAGTATTATTGCTACCACTTTATTTTAATTTTCTTAATTTAAAATGTTTCCCTGTTTAAATAAATACAAATTAAATGTTTCTGGTTACCTTCCCATCCATCTTCATTCAGGCTGGGTTACTGTAAACTCTCAGAGAGCTGCTGTGAAGCTCTGGCCTCAGTTCTCAGCTCCAAGTCCTCCAGTCTGAGAGAGTTGGACCTGGGTTTCAACGACGACCTCCATGATTCAGGAGTGAAGCTGCTCTCTGCTGGACTGAAGAGTCCACACTGTACACTGGAGACTCTCGGGTCAGTCTTATATGAAGCCACATTTTACTCAAAACAAATCAAACAGAATATTGTATACTGGTTCATTTTCTAAAAACAAAAAAATATATACCATATGTATTGGTGTTGTTACGATGCTGGAATGTCTAAATATTCCTGGGAAAATATTGATATTCGATACCATGAGGCCTTTTTTAATTTATTAGCTTCATATACATCACTTTCTTTGATGTTCAAATACAGCTGGTAGGGTTATAGGCTGTGAGTGTGTTGTTTTCATTGTGTGCTGAACGTCTCAGCTTCTCTAATACTTTCAGAGAAATATCACTATTCTTTTTAAACATATTTCTTTTCATATGTTAGATTAGGTCTTAAAAAAATTATTATCAATATATATTGAAAAATCTATATATTTTACAACACTATATAAGAACAAATTATTACATAAAGGCATTTGTAAACCTAAAACCTGGGCGGGCCTCCTGAGTATAGGGCCTAAGTATGCTCACTGGCTGGTACACAATGCTTCCTCACACTGTGTGCACGGGTGTAATTAATTCCTAATTCACACAACCTCATATTGTGGTTGTTAATGAAAGTTCATTCATGTTCATCTACTTTCCCCTCTTTTATTTTCCAGGAAAATGTTTCTATTAAGTATTATTGCTACCACTTTATTTAAATTTTCTTAATTTAAAATGTTTCCCTGTTTAAATAAATACAAATTAAATGTTTCTGGTTTCCTTCCCATCCATCTTCATTCAGGCTGTTCGGCTGTGAACTCTCAGAGAGCTGCTGTGAAGATCTGGCCTCAGTTCTCAGCTCCAAGTCCTCCAGTCTGAGAGAGTTGGACCTGGGTAGGAACAACCTCCATGATTCAGGAGTGAAGCTGCTCTCTGCTGGACTGAAGAGTCCACACTGTAAACTGGAGACTCTCAGGTCAGTATTATATGAAGCCACATTTTACTCAAAACAAATCAAACAGAATATTGTATACTGGTTCATTTTCTAAAAACAAAACAAAATATACAATATGTATTGGTGTTGTTACGATGCTGGAATGTCTAAATATTCCTGGGAAAATATTGATATTCGATACCATGAGGCCCTTTTTAATTTATTAGCTTCATTTATTACATGGCGTTTTCACATTCGCCGAAATGCTTGCTTGTGATTGGTCAATAGCGCGCGTCAGAGGTCCGATATTACCCGATAACGGACCTCTGCCGAGCAATAATGACCGCTGTGCGCAGCTGTTCGCAATCAAGCCCACTGACATCAGTGCAATCAGACACTGCCGGCTGCCGGGGAAGCTGCTGGGGGGCGGAGCGACGAGCGCAGCCAGAACCAGTGTTGCGAGTCGATGTAAAATGAATGAGGTATATTGTTAGTAAGTTAGCCATGTAATAAGCGGGATAATGTATAGCCTACTCGATCATTGTCGCAAAATAATTGACCTTCACTGCGTTTAGAACACCTCGCAGAGGCGGCTCGGTATTTTAAACTCTGTGTCGGTCAATTATTTTGCGACAATGACCTCGTAGCTATACATTATCCCTTACATACATCACTTTCTTTGATGTTCAAATACAGCTGGTAGGGTTATAGGCTGTGAGTGTGTTGTTTTCATTGTGTGCTGAACGTCTCAGCTTCTCTAATACTTTCAGAGAAATATCACTGTCTAAACATATTTCTTTTCATATGTTAGATTAGGTCTTAAAAAAAATATTATCAATATTGAAAAATCTATATATTTTACAACACTATATAAGAACAAATTATTACATAAAGGCATTTGTAAACCTAAAACCTGGGCGGGCCTCCTGAGTATAGGGCCTAAGTATGCTCACTGGCTGGTACACAATGCTTCCTCACACTGTGTGCACGGGTGTAATTAATTCCTAATTCACACAACCTCATATTGTGGTTGTTAATGAAAGTTCATTCATGTTCATCTACTTTCCCCTCTTTTATTTTCCAGGAAAATGTTTCTATTAAGTATTATTGCTACCACTTTATTTTAATTTTCTTTATTTTACATGTTTCCCTGTTTAAATAAATACAAATTAAATGTTTCTGGTTACCTTCCCATCCATCTTCATTCAGGCTGAAGCGCTGTAACCTCTCAAAGAGCTGCTGTGAAGATCTGGCCTCAGTTCTCAGCTCCAAGTCCTCCAGTCTGAGAGAGTTGGACCTGGGTGGCAACGACGACCTCCATGATTCAGGAGTGAAGCTGCTCTCTGCTGGACTGAAGAGTCCACACTGTACACTGGAGACTCTCAGGTCAGTCTTATATGAAGCCACATTTTACTCAAAACAAATCAAACAGAATATTGTATACTGGTTCATTTTCTAAAAACAAAACAAAATATACAATATATTGGTGTTGTTACGATGCTGGAATGTGTAAATATTCCTGGGAAAATATTGATATTCGATAACATGAGGCCCTTTTTAATTTATTAGCTTCATATACATCACTTTCTTTGTTGTTCAAATACAGCTGGTAGGGTTATAGGCTGTGAGTGTGTTGTTTTCATTGTGTGCTGAACTTCTCAGCTTCTCTAATTCTACAAGCGAAATATCACTATTCTTTTTAAACATAACAAACAAAACAAAATATACAATACATATTGTTGTTACGATGCTGGAATGTCTAAATATTCGTTTAAAAAATATTGATTTTCGATACCATGAGGCCCTTTTCAATTTATTAGCTTCATACACATTACTTTATTTGAGGCAACTGCTCCATAATGCGGCAAATTAGTATTGAAACCGTTTCAAATATTCAGTATCCATATGTATTGAATTTTGTTTGGACAGCACTAATATATATATATAAATGAGTGCATTATTAAATAAAGTTATCTGTAAACATCCAAAACCAGCTCTAACTTTGATACCTTTGATTCCTTGAAAAATATTAATATTTGATCCCATTTTCGATACCACAGGGCCTTGTTCAGTTTCTTAGCTTCATATACATTGTCATCTTATTTTGATGTTCAAATACAGCTGGTAGGGTTATAGGCTGTGAGTGTGTTGTTTTCATTGTGTGCTGAACGTCTCAGCTTCTCTAATAATTTCAGAGAAATATCACTGTTTAAACATATTTCTTTTCATATGTTAGATTAGGTCTTAAAAAAATTATTATCAATATTGAAAAATCTATATATTTTACAACACTATATAAGAACAAATTATTACATAAAGGCATTTGTAAACCTAAAACCTGGGCGGGCCTCCTGAGTATAGGGCCTAAGTATGCTCACTGGCTGGTACACAATGCTTCCTCACACTGTGTGCACGGGTGTAATTAATTCCTTATTCACACAACCTCATTTTGTGGTTGTTAATGAAAGTTCATTCATGTTCATCTACTTTCCCCTCTTTTATTTTCCAGGAAAATGTTTCTATTAAGTATTATTGCTACCACTTTATTTTAATTTTCTTAATTTAAAATGTTTCCCTGTTTAAATAAATACAAATTAAATGTTTCTGGTTACCTTCCCATCCATCTTCATTCAGGCTGTTCGGCTGTGAACTCTCAGAGAGATGCTGTGAAGATCTGGCCTCAGTTCTCAGCTCCAAGTCCTCCAGTCTGAGAGAGTTGGACCTGAGTAGGAACAAGCTCCATGATTCAGGAGTGGAGCTGCTCTCTGCTGGACTGAAGAGTCCACACTGTACACTGGAGACTCTCAGGTCAGTATTATATGAAGCCACATTTTACTCAAAACAAATCAAACAGAATATTGTATACTGGTTCATTTTCTAAAAACAAAAAAATATATTCAATATGTATTGGTGTTGTTACGATGCTGGAATGTCTAAATATTACTGGGAAAATATTGATATTCGATACCATGAGGCCTTTTTTTTATTTATTAGCTTCATATACATCACTTTCTTTGATGTTCAAATACAGCTGGTAGGGTTATAGGCTGTGAGTGTGTTGTTTTCATTGTGTGCTGAACGTCTCAGCTTCTCTAATACTTTCAGAGAAATATCACTGTTTAAACATATTTCTTTTCATATGTTAGATTAGGTCTTAAAAAAATAATTATCAATATTGAAAAATCTATATTTTTTACAACACTATATAAGAAAAAATTATTACATAAAGGCATTTGTAAACCTAAAACCTGGGCGGGCCTCCTGAGTATAGGGCCTAAGTATGCTCACTGGCTGGTACACAATGCTTCCTCACACTGTGTGCACGGGTGTAATTAATTCCTAATTCACACAACCTCATTTTGTGGTTGTTAATGAAAGTTCATTCATGTTCATCTACTTTCCCCTCTTTTATTTTCCAGGAAAATGTTTCTATTAAGTATTATTGCTACCACTTTATTTTAATTTTCTTAATTTAAAATGTTTCCCTGTTTAAATAAATACAAATTAAATGTTTCTGGTTTCCTTCCCATCCATCTTCATTCAGGCTGCGTGAATGTAAACTCTCAGAGAGCTGCTGTGAAGAGCTGGCCTCAGTTCTCAGCTCCAAGTCCTCTAGTCTGAGAGAGTTGGACCTGAGTGACAATATCTCAGGAGACTCAAGAGAGAAGCTGTTGTCTCTTGGACTGGACAAACTCAGGTATGTATTGTTTATCTCTGGACCAATACATTGAACAGTGGTTTTAAATATAAAAAACGACCAGATTACAAAGTAATTTCCACAGAGCGGAGATTGTTCTGGTCAACAATAATAGATTTAGTGTACATTGGAATATTTTATCTATTACCTCATTTTCTAAATGGAATTCTATTTGTAATTATGCAAATAACAGTTTAATCAGACAGGTTCTGCCTACAGTGCTGAATGCTGACATAGGGTGTGTGTGTTGAGATGACCTTGCAGCCTGTGGTCATGAGATGATTCAGGGTTTTTTTTCAGAAGAGATTGTTTCTTCTTCACATAAGGTCTCTTTCACACCTATAGTTCGGTAGATTCAGGGGTGAAGTTGCAACATTGTTGCATTTTTTCTTTTCACTTTGCCAAGCGCACCAAACGTTCTAAACAAAGCCATGTGATCATGCAGGTCAGCTCTTTATTGGACATCATTTTAATCCCATACCTGCCAACATTATGCTGTGAAAAAGGGGCTTCAATCCTACAGGAATATCTTTCATTTGGGTAGTTTAGTCCTCATTCCTTCTCATCAGAGGCTGACTGTGCACAGAGGCACCGAGGAGATTTTTACTCTGGGTTGCCAGGTTGTGCAGGAATAATGAAACGTTGTGTATAAAGGGGACGATTTCTCCATCCAATCCGGCAACACATATCCCCCCCATACAAAGCCACTATACAACTTAATTAAAAACATTTTTGGTAAACAGGAGATTATATAACCTGATGCGCCAGATGGTTTGTTACACAGCATCTTATGATCTCCTGAATCCAGCTGCATCACACGATAAGAGAATATATGAGTACAAAATAATCATGTGATCTCCCATTGAACAGATATGGCTGGTTTAATAATAAAATAATATGTCAATCACAATCTGCTGGACAGCGTAGCATGAGGTGTGTGTGTCTCCATCAGATGTGTGTGTGTGTGTGTGTGTGTGTTAGATAATATATGTGTAAGAGTTGCCGTGGTTACCACACTACCACAGAGTCACACTGATCACCGCTTCACCTGTTTTTCACCTGTTTATTTTAGGCCTGTTGTTTATGTTTCAATTTCGGATTGTAAAAGTAACGTGTGTGTGTGTGTGTGTGTGTGTGTGTGTGTGTGTGTGTGTGTGTGTGTGTGTGTGTGTGTGTCTGTCTCCATCAGAATTTAGCTCAGGCTGGACCCAAACACAGCACACAGAAACCTCTCTGAGGACCACAGGAGAGAAGGACCAGTCATATCCTGATCAGTGTACTGCACTACCACAGGACCTAGCATGTCCTACCATGCTCTGTAAATAACTCATGTACAGATACCCATATGCCCTACTTTGTTTACTTGTTTTATTGCACAATGTCGTTCTATTGGATTCTATTATATATTACTATTGTATTATGCACATCGTTGCGGGCAAGACCCCCCGCATTTCATTGTATACTTGTATGCCGTGACAAATAAAACTCTTGACTTGACTTGACTTGATTGTTTAAGCATTTTTGGTTGAAATAAAATGCTCACATGATGTCACTTCCTTGCTATTCCAAAGCACTGACAAATTACCACACACATGAGCCAATTGGTTAAACAGTCACCAGGTGCACAAACACATGATTGCTTATTGGAGGCACACCCGTCAGGTTTACGCACTATAAAAATGCAGCAGGTGAGTTCACCTGACTGTAACCAAAATGGAAGGAGGGTGAGAGGGGGGATCTACGGAGGAGGAGGAGGAAGAGGCGGAGGCCGTGCCAGAGGTAGACACGGTTGTGGAGGAAGAGGAAAACCAGAAGCAGTTTTTTATTTATTTATATACTGTATATATATATTTCTTTACTGTAATTGTAACCTGTATTTATTTGATATGTGCCTGATATTTGCTGAGCTTACAGTGTTATGCACACTACTGTAGTAGCGTGAAAACTGGGACATGTTTTGTTGTGATTCTCCATGTTGACATGTTGACTGATTTGTGTTATTATTCTAATTCGTGACCCGTCCCGTTTAAATGTTGAGCGATTTGCAGTGTCAAATTTCCCACGGGATAATAAAAGTATTTCTATTCTATTCTATTTGGGTATATGGAGAGAAATAAATAATAATTTCATCAGTCTGCAGCATTGGTCTTGTGTAGTGTATGGTGAATGTATTGTATATTTGCACATTCTCCGTGTACCTCACTTATAGTACTCTAATCACTGAGAAGTAGAATTGCTAAAAGTGTATTGGGTTATTTAAGCACAGCAGTGTGTAACTGGTTCAAACTGAATTAAGTCATATGAAATAAATACGTGTGTGTTCATATGATAACAAAATATAATTTTTATAAATGAGTTGTGGTGACTGAACCAAATTAAACTCAGGAGACACGTGTGTAAGCCAAACAGGCTTGTTTATTCACAATAAAGGTATTTACATAAATCAAATTGGCTGGAAATGTAAAGTCACAGGGGGGGGTTGGGAGATAAACAATACAACGTGAGGTTCCAGGTAAGTACAGGGAAGTCATAGTTCATTCCCGGGAGTAGGGGGAAATCATAACTCGCTCCAATCAGCCACGTGCATTCAGGTAGGTCAGGGGTGTCCAAACTATTTTCAATGGGGGCCCAATTAGAAAATATGAAAACACCCAAGGGCTAACTACATCTATCTTAATGTACTTTCGGACCATAATAAAGTCACATACAAATGCATCGCATTTCAACAATTTTATTTAACTATCATCAATATCAAATCAATAGTCTTTTGTCAGGTGTGCTGTGAACAAAACACAAATAACTCAGCCTTTTTGCACGTTACCAAATGTAATCAGATGTGCAAGGTATTTTAATTTGTAATAAATAGCCTTTCTTTTTCCTTTGGAATGAGACAACACAACGAACAAGGAATAATCTGGGAAATACCCCGTCTACCCAGGTTAATCAAATAAAAAATAAAAAACTTAAATGTAAAAATGTCACATATACTGTTTGAACACAACAAAGCCACAACCACTGGATTACAAGATTTACAGTGCAATGACAATATACTTTTTTGTGTAGCCAAGACACCAGGTGTAGGTCTCTTACTGAACAATGTTTTTCTCATCTCACCCACGTCTAGACGCACCACCAAGAGAGAATTGTACACATAGGGATCCAGTTCTGTGAAGCTGAGAAACATCCCATTGATTGATTGATTGATTGAAAACTGTATTAACAGATTGCAGAATGGGTACAGTACAGTACAGCTCAATAGTATACAATTGTTAAGGGGATGCAGACCAGAGAAAGACTTTCGTCTTGTTTACATCAGTGTCCCCCATTTTCAATTCATCATAACATATATGACATACGCATACAGGCTTCATTTTACTCACTCATATCACGCAGAAACAAAAAATGATCAATTTGGCATGAGCAAGACAAGAGACAAGCAACTTACTGAAACTAATGAGAGGTGAAACTGAGATCTGGACTGCAGTACATGCAAGGTCTGGTTTGAGAGCAGTGGTTGAGATGCGTAAAATATCGAGCATGGGTGGGAGTCAGTTAGTCTGGACCTCACTCGCCTCTTGTTCAAGTTCATAACAGAGAATGTCTGCTCACAAATATATGTAGAGCCCAACAAGCTCAGCATTCTCTTTGCAAATGTTCGCATTTCTGGGTATTTATTTACCTTTATCCAGCTGTCGGTAAAAGTCCAGAAGTGAGAGAGGCTGCTGTCGGCCTCGCAACTTTCGATGCATTGCAGTGTCGGGGTCCACAGAGAAGAGAGATGATGCAATACAAGAGATGTAATACTGAATACTTACAGTGTCGGGGTCCACAGAGAAGAGAGATGATGCAATACAAGAGATGTAATACTGAATACTTACAGTGTCGGGGTCCACAGAGAAGAGAGATGATGCAATACAAGAGATGTAATACTGAATACTTACAGTGTCGGGGGCCACAGAGAAGAGAGATGATGCAATACAAGAGATGTAATACTGAATACTTACAGTGTCGGGGTCCACAGAGAAGAGAGATGATGCAATACAAGAGATGTAATACTGAATACTCCCTCCTTTTGAAAAACCGGGGCCTGTTTTCAAAAGCATGCTTAAGCAATAAAAGAAAAAAAATTAAATACATATTTTTGTCTGTTTTAGTTATTATTTTCATGTTTGTTCATTGTGACTGCTGTTATGATGAATAATAAAAAGTGTTCTCACAGCTCAGTGAAAGGACCCGAGTGATGAACCCAGGGGTGTCTATGTAGTGCCTGTTTCCCTGTGCGCCTGCGCAGTAGAGGCTCTGTGATTTGGATCACTTCATTATGGAAATGTTATAGTGTTGAGAAGAGTGTTTCTATTGTATGAAATAATTAATGATTTATCATGTGATTATATATTGTATTAGATCTAATATGCATATTGAGATTGTTTTGTAATGTACAGTTTTTTTTAGGTCCGATACTGATATGTATATAGAGCGGGGCGGCCGGTGGACAATATAAGCATATTTCTTTTGCATCTGATCAACAAATAAACAAAAATCAACAAGTTATTATTAACAACACTGGTGATGTGAGAGAACAACACACTGGTTCTGTGGAGCAACACGTGGGCATGGATCACGAGGGCGTCCCACACTAATGTAAGTGGACGTACTAAAGAAAGATGCAGAGGGCAGAGAGTACTGGAAAGCTAGAGACAAACACGTGGAGGATGGAGATGGATGACAACAAGGAATCGCCCAACAAGGATGACAAGAGAGAGAGAGAGAGAGAGAAGAAAGAGAGAGAGATGAAGCCTTTCAGCAATCAGATGAAATAAACCATATTTTTGATAGATGAAGGTTGTAAATTGGGCCAATTTGTTTGGAACACAACTCCAGGAAAGTTGGTTGGTTGGTTACTTAGTAGTTGGATGGTGGGGCATATCATCACCATCATCATCATCATCATCATCATCATCATCATCATCATCATCATCATCATCATCATTATTTTCTAAGCAATATATTGTGTTGGTGACGTCACTTTAAGAATCCCAGAGGATGTGACAGGAGGAGGAGGAAGTGAGGTGGTGTCAGTGACAGACATGTAAACAGGAAGTGAAGTTCACCTGGCTCCCTCAAGCATAGCCTGTTCTTCTCAGCCAGCAGCAGCTAATCCATCCAGTCCAATCTATCGACATCTTGTGCCTTTCAGTGTCATTTTGGCTAAACTTTTGTCCTCCACAGTGTTATCTATGATTGCAGATGATTATTTAGGAGATATGAACACGTTTTGTTGTGTAGTTGGTTAGATCTGTTGGCTAGTATTACTGATGTGATGACTGAGCAGAGCAGCACATGTCCCACACACTGTCTGTCTGTCTGTCTGTCTGCATTACTAGTCCATTCCAGACATAAATGCTGCAGCATGTACAATTGATAGATAGGCTACTACTAACTATTGATTACATGTTGTTGTGTGATGTTTCAGTTTTACCCTACATCATTAAACCTGTGGCTGTGGACAAGGATTCAACAGAGTGGAACTGGAACGTCATCATATAGTGACTACAGTGAGTATCTCTCTATCATCATCACTCACTTTGGTACATTGGTCAACTGCATGCAATGGGAACTTAAAGGAACCGGACCAAAAAAAAAAAAAAAATCTAAATGTGATGGGGCTGGGCTCTGTTTAATTTGCCTTATTTTTCCCGCCCTTTTTGTTTAATAAAAAAAAAAAAAAAAAAAAAAATTGGTTGATTAAGTGATGGTTGATTAAGTGATTGATTTAATGAAATCAACTTTATGAACAGATTGCAGGATGGGTACAGTACAGTACGGCTCAATACATAAAATTGTTACGGGGATGCAGACCAGAGACAGACTTTGGTCTTGTTTAAGTGATGGTTGATTAAGTGATTGATTTAATGAAATCAACTTTATGAACAGATTGCAGGATGGGTACAGTACAGTACGGCTCAATACATAAAATTGTTACGGGGATGCAGACCAGAGACAGACTTTGGTCTTGTTTACATCGGGGTCCCCCACAAACTCTAATAATAATAATAACCACTAACAACTTCGAATGAGGCCTAAGCTTAACCGTCGAAAGAACTTGCCGTCACGCTCTAAGACAAACTCTAACCTTAACCAACTTCGAACAGTGCCTACGCTTAACCAGTGTAGAAAAAAAAAATTGATTGATTGATTGATTGATTGATTGATTGATTGATAACTTTATTTACAGATTGCAGAATGGATATTCTATAATATTGCAGCTCAATACATACAATTGTTAAGGGGATGCAGACCAGAGAAAGTCTTTCGTCTTGTTTACATCCTGTGTGTGTGTGCGTGCGTGCGTGTGTGTGTGTGTGTAAATGGCTGCATTTATATAGCGCTTTACAATAAGAAAAAACATATGTGCGTGCGTGCGTGCGTGTGTGTGTGTGCGTGCGTGCGTGTGTGTGTAAATGGCTGCATTTATATAGCGCTTTACAATTTGTTCCTCACATTTTACCCATTCACTCAGGCGTTCACACACCGACGGCGGAGGCGACCATGCAAGGTGCCAACCTGCTCATCGGGAGCAATTAGGGGTTAAGTGTCTTGCTCAAGGACACTTGGACACGCTGCCCGGGAGGAGCGGCAATCGAACCGGTAACCTTTCACTACCACACGACAGCGGGTTAACCCTTTCACTACCACACTACAGCGGGTTAACCCTTTCACTACCACACTACAGAAGGTTAACCCTTTCACTGCCATGTGACAGCCTGTTAACCCTTTCACTGCCACACGACAGCATGTTAACCCTTTCACTACCACACTACAGAAGGTTAACCCTTTCACTGCCATGTGACAGCCTGTTAACCCTTTCACTGCCACACTACAGCGGGTTAACCCTTTCACTGCCATGCGACAGCCTGTTAACCCTTTCACTGCCACACTACAGCGGGTTAACCCTTTCACTACCACATTACAGACGGTTAACCCTTTCACTTCCACATTACAGACGGTTAACCCTTTCACTACCACATTACAGACGGTTAACCCTTTCACTACCACATTACAGACGGTTAACCCTTTCACTACCACATTACAGACGGTTAACCCTTTCACTACCACATTACAGACGGTTAACCCTTTCACTACCGCGCTACAGCGGGTTAACCCTTTCACTACCACGCTACAGCGGGTTAACCCTTTCACTGCCACGTGACAGCGGTTTAACCCTTTCACTGCCACGTGACAGCGGGTTAACCCTTTCACTACCACATTACAGACGGTTAACCCTTTCACTACCACATTACAGACGGTTAACCCTTTCACTTCCACATTACAGACGGTTAACCCTTTCACTACCACATTACAGACGGTTAACCCTTTCACTACCGCGCTACAGCGGGTTAACCCTTTCACTACCACACGACAGACGGTTAACCCTTTCACTTCCACATTACAGACGGTTAACCCTTTCACTACCACATTACAGACGGTTAACCCTTTCACTACCACATTACAGACGGTTAACCCTTTCACTACCACATTACAGACGGTTAACCCTTTCACTTCCACATTGCAGACGGTTAACCCTTTCACTACCACATTACAGACGGTTAACCCTTTCACTACCGCGCTACAGCGGGTTAACCCTTTCACTACCACACGACAGACGGTTAACCCTTTCACTTCCACATTACAGACGGTTAACCCTTTCACTTCCACATTACAGACGGTTAACCCTTTCACTACCACATTACAGACGGTTAACCCTTTCACTACCACATTACAGACGGTTAACCCTTTCACTACCACATTACAGACGGTTAACCCTTTCACTACCACATTACAGACGGTTAACCCTTTCACTACCGCGCTATAGCGGGTTAACCCTTTCACTACCACACGACAGACGGTTAACCCTTTCACTACCACGCTACAGCGGGTTAACCCTTTCACTACCACATTACAGACGGTTAACCCTTTCACTTCCACATTACATACGGTTAACCCTTTCACTACCACATTACAGACGGTTAACCCTTTCACTACCACATTACAGACGGTTAACCCTTTCACTACCGCGCTACAGCGGGTTAACCCTTTCACTACCACACGACAGACGGTTAACCCTTTCACTACCACGCTACAGCGGGTTAACCCTTTCACTACCATATTACAGACGGTTAACCCTTTCACTTCCACATTACAGACGGTTAACCCTTTCACTACCACATTACAGATGGTTAACCCTTTCACTACCACATTACAGACGGTTAACCCTTTCACTACCACGCTACAGCGGGTTAACCCGTTCACTGCCACGTGACAGCGGGTTAACCCTTTCACTACCACATTACAGACGGTTAACCCTTTCACTGCCATGCGACAGCCTGTTAACCCTTTCACTGCCACACTACAGCGGGTTAACCCTTTCACTACCACATTACAGACGGTTAACCCTTTCACTTCCACATTACAGACGGTTAACCCTTTCACTACCACATTACAGACGGTTAACCCTTTCACTACCACATTACAGACGGTTAACCCTTTCACTACCACATTACAGACGGTTAACCATTTCACTACCACATTACAGACGGTTAACCCTTTCACTACCGCGCTACAGCGGGTTAACCCTTTCACTGCCACGTGACAGCGGGTTAACCCTTTCACTGCCACGTGACAGCGGGTTAACCCTTTCACTACCACATTACAGACGGTTAAACCTTTCACTTCCACATTACAGACGGTTAACCCTTTCACTACCACATTACAGACGGTTAACCCTTTCACTACCGCGCTACAGCGGGTTAACCCTTTCACTACCACACGACAGACGGTTAACCCTTTCAGTGCCACGTGACAGCGGGTTAACCCTTTCACTGCACACCTGTCTCACTGCTCGCCTGTCTCACTGCTCGCCTGTCTCACTGCACACCTGTTTCACTGCTCACCTGTCTCACTGCACAACTGTCTCACTGCACACCTGTCTCACAACACACCTGTCTCACTGCTCGCCTGTCTCACTACTCGCCTGTCTCAATGCACACCTGTCTCACTGCTCACCTGTCTCACTGCACAACTGTCTCACTGCACACCTGTCTCACAACACACCTGTCTCACTGCTCGCCTGTCTCACTGCTCGCCTGTCTCACTGCACACCTGTCTCACTGCTCACCTGTCTCACTGCACAACTGTCTCACTGCTCGCCTGTCTCACTGCACACCTGTCTCACTGCTCCCTGTCTCACTGCACACCTGTCTCACTGCACACCTGTCTCACTGCTCGCCTGTCTCACTGCACACCTGTTTCACTGCTCACCTGTCTCACTGCACAACTGTCTCACTGCACACCTGTCTCACAACACACCTGTCTCACTGCTCGCCTGTCTCACTACTCGCCTGTCTCAATGCACACCTGTCTCACTGCTCACCTGTCTCACTGCACAACTGTCTCACTGCACACCTGTCTCACAACACACCTGTCTCACTGCTCGCCTGTCTCACTGCTCGCCTGTCTCACTGCACACCTGTCTCACTGCTCACCTGTCTCACTGCACAACTGTCTCACTGCTCGCCTGTCTCACTGCACACCTGTCTCACTGCTCCCTGTCTCACTGCACACCTGTCTCACTGCACACCTGTCTCACTGCTCGCCTGTCTCACTGCTCGCCTGTCTCACTGCACGCCTGTCTCACTCTCTCTCACTCTTAATCTCTCACTCTTACTCTCTCACTCTCTCTCACTCTTACTCTCTCTCTCACTCTTACTCACTCTCTCTCACTCTTAATCTCTCACTCTTAATCTCTCACTCTCTCTCACTCTTACTCTCTCACTCTCTCACTCTTACTCTCTCACTATCTCTCACTCTTAATCTATCACTCTTACTCTCTCACTCTCTCTCACTCTTAATCTATCACTCTCTCTCACTCTTAATCTCTCACTCTTAATCTCTCACTCTCTCTCACTCTTAATCTCTCACTCTTACTCTCTCACTCTATCTCACTCTTAAGCTCTCACTCTTAATCTATCACTCTCTCTCACTCTTAATCTCTCACTCTTAATCTCTCACTCTCTCTCACTCTTAATATCTCACTCTTACTCTCTCACTCTCTCTCACTCTTAATCTCTCACTCTCTCTCACTCTTAATCTCTCACTCTTAATCTCTCACTCTTAATCTCTCACTCTCTCTCACTCTTAATCTCTCACTCTTAATCTCTCCCTCTCTCTCACTCTTAATCTCTCACTCTTACTCTCTCACTCTCTCTTAATCTCTCACTCTTAATCTATCACTCTTAATCTATCACTCTTACTCTCTCACTCACTCTTACTCTCTCACTCTCTCTCACTCTTAATCTCTCTCTTACTCTCTCACTCTTAATCTATCACTCTTACTCTCTCACTCTCTCTCACTCTTACTCTCTCACTCTCTCTCACTCCTAATCTATCACTCTTAATCTCTCACTCTCTCTCACTCTTACTCTCTCACTCTCTCTCACGCTTAATCTATCACTCTTAATCTCTCACTCTCTCTCACTCTTAATCTCTCACTCTTAATCTCTCACTATCTCTCACTCTTAATCTCTCACTCTTAATCTCTCACTCTTAATCTCTCACTCTCTCTCACTCTTAATCTATCACTCTTAATCTCTCACTCTCTCTCACTCTTAATCTCTCACTCTCTCTCACTCTCTCTCACTCTTACTCTCACTCTTAAACATATTTCTTTTCATATGTTAGATTAGGTCTTAAAAAAATTATGATCAATATATATTGAAAAATCTATATATTTTACAACACTATATAAGAACAAATTATTACATAAAGGCATTTGTAAACCTAAAACCTGGGCGGGCCTCCTGAGTATAGGGCCTAAGTATGCTCACTGGCTGGTACACAATGCTTCCTCACACTGTGTGCACGGGTGTAATTAATTCCTAATTCACACAACCTCATATTGTGGTTGTTAATGAAAGTTCATTCATATTCATCTACTTTCCCCTCTTTTATTTTCCAGGAAAATGTTTCTATTAAGTATTATTGCTACCACTTTATTTTAATTTTCTTAATTTAAAATGTTTCCCTGTTTAAATAAATACAAATTAAATGTTTCTGGTTTCCTTCCCATCCATCTTCATTCAGGCTGCGTGACTGTGGCCTCTCAGGGAGCTGCTGTGAAGATCTGGCCTCAGTTCTCAGCTCCAAGTCCTCCAGTCTGAGAGAGTTGGACCTGCGTGACAATATCTCAGGAGACTCAAGAGAGAAGCTGTTGTCTCTTGGACTGGACAAACTCGGGTATGTATTGTTTATCTCTGGACCAATACATTGAACAGTGGTTTTAAATATAAAAAACGACCAGATTACAAAGTAATTTCCACAGAGCGGAGATTGTTCTGGTCAACAATAATAGATTTAGTGTACATTGGAATATTTTATCTATTACCTCATTTTCTAAATGGAATTCTATTTGTAATTATGCAAATAATAGTTTAATCAGACAGGTTCTGCCTACAGTGGTGAATGCTGACATAGGGTGTGTGTGTTGAGATGACCTTGCAGCCTGTGGTCATGAGATGATTCAGGGTTTTTTTTCAGAAGAGATTGTTTCTTCTTCACATAAGGTCTCTTTCACACCTATAGTTCGGTAGATTCAGGGGTGAAGTTGCAACATTGTTGCATTTTTTCTTTTCACTTTGCCAAGCGCACCAAACGTTCTAAACAAAGCCATGTGATCATGCAGGTCAGCTCTTTATTGGACATCATTTTAATACCATACCTGCCAACATTATGCTGTGAAAAAGGGCCTTCAATCCTACAGGAATATCTTTCATTTGGGTAGTTTAGTCCTCATTCCTTGTCATCAGAGGCTGACTGTGCACAGAGGCACCGAGGAGATTTTTACTCTGGGTTGCCAGGTTGTGCAGGAATAATGAAACGTTGTGTATAAAGGGGACGATTTCTCCATCCAATCCGGCAACACATATCCCCCATACAAAGCCACTATACAACTTAATTAAAAACATTTTTGGTAAACAGGAGATTATATAACCTGATGCGCCAGATGGTTTGTTACACAGCATCTTATGATCTCCTGAATCCAGCTGCATCACACGATAAGAGAATATATGAGTACAAAATAATCATGTGATCTCCCATTGAACAGATAGGGCTGGTTTAATAATAAAATAATATGTCAATCACAATCTGCTGGACAGCGTAGCATGAGGTGTGTGTGTCTCCATCAGATGTGTGTGTGTGTGTGTGTGTTAGATAATATATGTGTAAGAGTTGCCGTGGTTACCACAGAGTCACACTGATCACCGCTTCACCTGTTTTTCACCTGTTTATTTTAGGCCTGTTGTTTATGTTTCAATTTCGGATTGTAAAAGTAACGTGTGTGTGTGTGTGTGTGTGTGTGTGTGTGTGTGTCTGTCTCCATCAGAATTTAGCTCAGGCTGGACCCAAACACAGCACACAGAACCCTCTCTGAGGACCACAGGAGAGAAGGACCAGTCATATCCTGACCAGTGTACTGCACTACCACAGGACCTAGCATGTCCTACCATGCTCTGTAAATAACTCATGTACAGATACCCATATGCCCTACTTTGTTTACTTGTTTTATTGCACAATGTCGTTCTATTGGATTCTTATTATATATTACTATTGTATTATGCACATCGTTGCGGGCAAGACCCCCCGCATTTCATTGTATACTTGTATGCCGTGACAAATAAAACTCTTGACTTGACTTGACTTGATTGTTTAAGCATTTTTGGTTGAAATAAAATGCTCACATGATGTCACTTCCTTGCTATTCCAAAGCACTGACAAATTACCACACACATGAGCCAATTGGTTAAACAGTCACCAGGTGCACAAACACATGATTGCTTATTGGAGGCACACCCGTCAGGTTTACGCACTATAAAAATGCAGCAGGTGAGTTCACCTGACTGTAACCAAAATGGAAGGAGGGTGAGAGGGGGGATCTACGGAGGAGGAGGAGGAAGAGGCGGAGGCCGTGCCAGAGGTAGACACGGTTGTGGAGGAAGAGGAAAACCAGAAGCAGTTTTTTATTTATTTATATACTGTATATATATATATTTCTTTACTGTAATTGTAACCTGTATTTATTTGATATGTGCCTGATATTTGCTGAGCTTACAGTGTTATGCACACTACTGTAGTAGCGTGAAAACTGGGACATGTTTTGTTGTGATTCTCCATGTTGACATGTTGACTGATTTGTGTTATTATTCTAATTCGTGACCCGTCCCGTCTAAATGTTTAAATGTTGAGCGATTTGCAGTGTCAAATTTCCCACGGGATAATAAAAGTATTTCTATTCTATTCTATTTGGGTATATGGAGAGAAATAAATAATAATTTCATCAGTCTGCAGCATTGGTCTTGTGTAGTGTATGGTGAATGTATTGTATATTTGCACATTCTCCGTGTACCTCACTTATAGTACTCTAATCACTGAGAAGTAGAATTGCTAAAAGTGTATTAGGTTATTTAAGCACAGCAGTGTGTAACTGGTTCAAACTGAATTAAGTCATATGAAATAAATACGTGTGTGTTCATATGATAACAAAATATAATTTTTATAAATGAGTTGTGGTGACTGAACCAAATTAAACTCAGGAGACACGTGTGTAAGCCAAACAGGCTTGTTTATTCACAATAAAGGTATTTACATAAATCAAATTGGCTGGAAATGTAAAGTCACAGGGGGGGGGGGGGATAAACAATACAACGTGAGGTTCCAGGTAAGTACAGGGAAGTCAGGTGAGTAGGGGAAAAATCATAACTCGCTCCAATAAGTCACATTAACTCAACGTGCGGTTCCAGGTAAGTACAGGGAAATCATAGTTCATTCCCGGGAGTAGGGGGAAATCATAACTCGCTCCAATCAGCCACGTGCATTCAGGTAGGTCAGGGGTGTCCAAACTATTTTCAATGGGGGCCCATTTAGAAAATATGAAAACACCCAAGGGCTAACTACATCTATCTTAATGTACTTTCGGACCATAATAAAGTCACATACAAATGCATCGCATTTCAACAATTTTATTTAACTATCATCAATATCAAATCAATAGTCTTTTGTCAGGTGTGCTGTGAACAAAACACAAATAACTCAGCCTTTTTGCACGTTACCAAATGTAATCAGATGTGCAAGGTATTTTAATTTGTAATAAATAGCCTTTCTTTTTCCTTTGGAATGAGACAACACAACGAACAAGGAATAATCTGGGAAATACCCTGTCTACCCAGGTTAATCAAATAAAAAATAAAAAACTTAAATGTAAAAATGTCACATACTGTTTGAACACAACAAAGTCACAACCACTGGATTACAAGATTTACAGTGCAATGACAATATACTTTTTTGTGTAGCCAAGACACCAGGTGTAGGTCTCTTACTGAACAATGTTTTTCTCATCTCACCCACGTCTAGACCAAGAGAGAATTGTACACATAGGGATCCAGTTCTGTGAAGCTGAGAAACATCCCATTGATTGATTGATTGATTGATTGATTGATTGATTGATTGATTGATTGAAAACTGTATTAACAGATTGCAGAATGGGTACAGTACAGTACAGCTCAATAGTATACAATTGTTAAGGGGATGCAGACCAGAGAAAGACTTTCATCTTGTTTACATCAGTGTCCCCCATTTTCAATTCATCATAACATATATGACATACGCATACAGGCTTCATTTTACTCACTCATATCACGCAGAAACAAAAAATGATCAATTTGGCATGAGCAAGACAAGAGACAAGCAACTTACTGAAACTAATGAGAGGTGAAACTGAGATCTGGACTGCAGTACATGCAAGGTCTGGTTTGAGAGCAGTGGTTGAGATGCGTAAAATATCGAGCATGGGTGGGAGTCAGTTAGTCTGGACCTCACTCGCCTCTTGTTCAAGTTCATAACAGAGAATGTCTGCTCACAAATATATCTAGAGCCGAACAAGCTCAGCATTCTCTTTGCAAATGTTCGCATTTCTGGGTATTTATTTACCTTTATCCAGCTGTCGGTAAAAGTCCAGAAGTGAGAGAGGCTGCTGTCGGCCTCGCAACTTTCGATGCATTGCATCTCACTTAGCTCCAACTGCAGTGGATGCAGGACAGTGTCGGGGTCCACAGAGAAGAGAGATGATGCAATACAAGAGATGTAATACTAAATACTTACAGTGTCGGGGTCCACAGAGAAGAGAGATGATGCAGGACAAGAGATGTAATACTGAATACTTACAGTGTCGGGGTCCACAGAGAAGAGAGATGATGCAATACAAGAGATGTAATACTGAATACTCCCTCCTTTTGAAAAACCGGGGCCTGTTTTCAAAAGCATGCTTAAGCAATAAAAGAAGAAAAAATTAAATACATATTGTTGTCTGTTTTAGTTATTATTTTCATGTTTGTTCATTGTGACTGCTGTTATGATGAATAATAAAAAGTGTTCTCACAGCTCAGTGAAAGGACCCGAGTGATGAACCCAGGGGTGTCTATGTAGTGCCTGTTTCCCTGTGCGCCTGCGCAGTAGAGGCTCTGTGATTTGGATCACTTCATTATGGAAATGTTATAGTGTTGAGAAGAGTGTTTCTATTGTATGAAATAATTAATGATTTATCATGTGATTATATATTGTATTAGATCTAATATGCATATTGAGATTGTTTTGTAATGTACAGTTTTTTTTAGGTCCGATACTGATATGTATATAGAGCGGGGCGGCCGGTGGACAATATAAGCATATTTCTTTTGCATCTGATCAACAAATAAACAAAAATCAACAAGTTATTATTAACAACACTGGTGATGTGAGAGAACAACACACTGGTTCTGTGGAGCAACACGTGGGCATGGATCACGAGGGCGTCCCACACTAATGTAAGTGGACGTACTAAAGAAAGATGCAGAGGGCAGAGAGTACTGGAAAGCTAGAGACAAACACGTGGAGGATGGAGATGGATGACAACAAGGAATCGCCCAACAAGGATGACAAGAGAGAGAGAGAGAGAGAAAGAAGAAAGAGAGAGAGATGAAGCCTTTCAGCAATCAGATGAAATAAACCATATTTTTGATAGATGAAGGTTGTAAATTGGGCCAATTTGTTTGGAACACAACTCCAGGAAAGTTGGTTGGTTGGTTACTTAGTAGTTGGATGGTGGGGCATATCATCATCATCATCATCATCATCATCATCATCATCATCATCATCATCATCATTATTATCTAGTCCTTGTAAAACCATTGAGGCTGCCCTCATTTCCAATGATCAGTCAACAGATGGACAAAATTAAAAGTAGTAATACAACAAGAGGAAAACCGGGCAAATGATCTAAAAACAGACAGCAGTTAGTGATCATGGTTTTGAACTGTGCATATCGGAAGAGTATTGATCTTTAAAGTGCATTGAAGGACGTTCCATGAGTCAGGAGCATTAACGGAAAAAGCAGACTTTCCAAGCACAGAACATCTTCCAAGAACTTTATTTGAGCAAGTCAGATAGGCT
>NC_140170.1:186124921-186287421 GCF_963971535.1 Notolepis coatsorum
TCTATGTCAAAGAAATCATGCTCAAATGTATATACTCTCTTTTCTGGACTCTTTTTGTATCGCAAACAATACTGTATTTGCAAATCTGGTATGTCATAAATGTATAGATGATCATGTAGCAGTACTGTCTATCTGTATGTCGTGTATGTCATATGTTATGATGAATTGAAAATGGGGGACCCTGATGTAAACAAGACAAAAGTCTGACTGGGCCGCGCACACTGTCTAATATTGGTTTAGCAAAGATATTTGGCTTAGGTATTTAAAAACACTGTTATTGGCTCCAAGTATGCACTTTTTTTTTTTTTTTTTTTTTGACAATTAGGGTGGTGTTAGGCTTGCAAATGCATGCACATGGCTGCATGAATGTGTGTGAGTGCACATGCATTCGTGCAGTGTGTGTGTGTGTGTGTGTGTGTGAATGCACAGTTTAAGCATGCACTTATTATTATTTCACCCATAAGCCCATTTACAACTTTGCAGCATGTATAGGAATGCATTTAATTTATTTAGCTTAAAGCCCCACTGCATTTGTAAGTGCAACATGAATACAGCATTTATTCTTTCATCTAAAGTATTTTTTCTTTCTGTATATATTTTTTTGCGTATATGCTTGGGCTGCAGGTGTAAGCATGCACTTATTATTACTTCACCCAAAAGCCCATTTACAGCGTATGTATGTGCAGCATGTAGGAATGCATTTAATTTATTTAGCTTCATTTTCATTTTCAAATCTTAATTCATAAACGTTTGTTACATGCAGATATATAGTGCTGCGGCAGCCATACATTTATGACATACAGGAGAATACATACATTTGAGGGGGAGGAAACTGTACATTGGCAGGTACCCTCTGCTCTGAGTTTTAAGAGCGAACTTTAAGAAACAATAGACTAATGGTCAATGTTGCGCCCTCCCCAGTTTGCAGGATGTGCTGCCCATTTGTTATCATGCAGTTGTGGGTAGGGATGCCCCGATCGATCGGCCACCGATCGTTATCGGCCGATAATGAGTATAAATATGCGATCGGGGAATTCCGATAATTAGTCATATTCGCCGATCGCGGAAACTGATCAAGTGGATATCTCACTCGCTCACTCACTTTTTTTAAACAGATATTTACAAACACAATACCTAATCAAACCATTAGTAATAGACAACCTAAACACATGCCTGATAACTGAATAATAATAATAATGATGATGTTATTGAACTGAACAGAACTACACACAGGCTACAAACAGTGTAGTACAGTGTAGTACCCCCTAATAGGCAAAAAATATTTGAATAGATATCACTATGAAACTTTCCCAATTTGTTATGTACATATAAACTAAGAAAAAATATATTGCAAGTTTTCTGAAATTTATGTTTATATATGCAAATGAGGCACTTCCCCATTAAATATGTGCACATTTATGGATGCAATAAGGCAAAATGATGTAAAATAAACAACTAAATGTGTGTTATTGACGTTTTATTGTCACTAGTTTCATAGAAGACATGTTTAGGAAGCAAAATATAACAAAATCTCAAAATCAACAAAAAAAGTATATTTGACTATTCACCTGCAGTGTCTCGCCTTAATGAAGGCAATCAAAGACGGGACTGATGTCTCAAACAGAATTGCCTACTTCAATCTGCCTTGACAGCCATGGATGGTAAGCTGACAGGTTTGACAACAAGAGTCGAGACAATTGAACAGCGGGTCAGTGACGTCGAGGACCACAACCAACACTCTGTCAACCGACTTCAGAAACTCAAAAAAAAAATCCTATATCTGACGGAGAAAAACACTGACCTGGAAAACCGCAGTAGAATGTTTAACCTCAAAATCCACGGTCTTCCCGAGGGGAGAGAAGGTCCCGATCCAATCGCCTTTTTTGAGACTTTGTCCAGCTGCAGACTCGGAGCCTCGGTCCAGATTGGTACTTCCGCCCTGCCACAGGACTATTAGTCCTGTGACAGGGCTATGCGCTGATTGGCGGAAAGTACGGAAGTATCTCGAAGTACGTCTGACGTATCTCGAATTACGTCTGACGTTTCTCTACGTTTAACGAATATTAGTCATATTCGCCGATCGCGGAAACTGATCAAGTGGATATCTCACTCGCTTGTCTCAGTCTTGACCTGCAAACTGCTCCTCCTCCCTAGCCCCGCCCGTACCCGTGTAGAGTTTGTAAACACGGAGGCGGACCTCCTCTGCTGAGTCTAGATAGTGCATTCGACCTGAGCTAACGTTAGCTACCTAGCTATCGTTACTGTTTAAACAAAATTACCCAGTCAACTATTCACTTTTAGTAGGCATTGTCTAACGGTATTTAGCCGGCTAGCTACTGATAGCTCCGGATATCAACAAATGCCCCAGGAAGTCCAGTAGCCCATGTTGATATCTCCGTTAGCTTGCGTTAGCTTGCGTTAGCTGACGTTAGTTCACGGTTCAAAACGAAATGTCCGATTGAACTAAATAGTTGTCTTAACGTCATCTAGCCGGCTAGTAGTAGCTACAGATAGCTCCTGATATCAATGTCTTATAACATTGATTGAATACGTATTCGAGCTGAGGGCTTGCTGAATGTGAAATGACCAAAGCATAACGTTACCAATAGGGTCCCGCTGCAGCACCGGAGAATCCTTTTTGGAGCTAGGGCTACTAGAGTACACACAGACAGTGGAGCTGTTTGCAGATAGCGAGCATTTTGACTTGTTGCGTGGTGGCGATGTCTCGCAGATAATACAACTACAAGTCTAATTATATAATATATATATTTTATTAAAAAAAAAAATTATATAAAATAATTTTTAATTTCTTTTTAATCAAAAACTATCGGTATCGGATCGGTATCGGCCGATATGGCTCACGACGATCGGTGATCGGTATCGGTGGCAAAAAACGTGATCGGGGCATCCCTAGTTGTGGGTGTGTGTGTCGACTTGTTTAAACTTAATTAAACCACTACGGTTTAACAATAATGATAATAATTATTATTATTGATATTATTATTATTATTATTATTTTTTATTTTTTTTTCTCCTCTCTACCTTTTAGAGGCATTTAATTATACTTTTTTTTTGTTACTGTTGTGGGAGCGTGGCGTGTAGCCACTGAGAAGGAAGTCTGCTTTTTACCTGGCTGTTTGCGTTTTAGTTTGCAGACGACCAGGTGGGATGCAGCTTAATCTCCGGATAGGAGAAGTTATAGTAGTGGGGGGGAGGGGGGAGGGAATGGGGGATTGTGTTTTTTGTTTTTCTTTTCAGTCGACTCGCTCTGTTTTATTTTTGTTTTCACGCTCACGCTCGGTACTCAATGGAACCTTAACAAGTGAATATGTATCTATTATAGTTTTCTACTCCAAACGAATTACATTCAACCAGACTGCATCCCTTTTAGACTATGGCTAATTTGAATATCCTGATCTGGAATACAGGGGGTCTCAATATACCACATAAACGCACAAGTGTACTAACGTGGCTAAAGAGGAAGCAAGTGGATCTGGCCTTACTAAGTGAAACTCATCTTTTATTGGCGGATAATGCAAAATTGGCAAATAAATTTTATCATAACATAAGTTCTTCTTTTGGCACCAAGACCCGAGGGGTAGCCATAGTGGCGAAGAAAAATTTGAATATTAAACTGTTGGATGTGTGGTCTGATGCAAATGGTCGAATCACTATTGCTAAAATAGAATGCTCTAACCGGAAAATTGCGCTGATTTCTGCATACGCCCCTAATTTGTATGACGCTAACTTTTATGCTGCACTAACTTCAGCTATGTTGAAACTACCTGATTACTCTTTAATAGTAGGAGCTGATTTTAATGCATTTTGGTATCCATTGATCGATAGATCCAATCACACGGAAAACTCTGATCAGAAGCAAGCTACCACAGCCCTACAGGCCTGGTCTAAGGACACAGGGGTAATTGATATGTGGCGTTCGCTCAACCCATCTGCGAGGGATTACTCCTTCTTCTCGTCGAGACATAAGACCTCTTCCAGAATTGATTATGTTTTTTCTTCCCCACATCTCTTTGATAGCTTTGATGTTGACTTAGTGCCCATAGCACTCTCAGACCACAAAGGTATCCTCCTCAAAGGTTCACTCAGTAAAATAACATCCTGTGCCCCTAGATGGCGTTTTAACTCAACACTTCTGAAAAACGGGAGAGTTTAACTTGCAATTTAAAGAGAAGCTCACTGAATTCCTACAGTTTAATGTTGGCTCTGTACAGGACCCCAGAATCCTATGGAATTCGGTTAAGGGATTTATCAATAGTAACACTACTCTCTTTGCATCTCCGCAAGGGACGTCTCTCCAAGCTAGAGGAACTGGAAAAGCTTCAAGCCATGTTGATCTCTTCCTTGCAGCACAACTACTCTAATCGACTGGAGCTTCAAATTAAGGTAGTGAAAAAAGAGATTAACTCTATTTTAAGACAACAATCTGAATTTCAGATGCACAGAACAAGACAGCACTACTACTTTCACGCCTCCAGGCCTAGTCACCTATTAGCTATGAAGATACGTGCCAGTGAGCAATTTGCGGATATCCCTTCCATTAAGAACCAACAGGGGGAGGTAACCACCAACCCAAAAAAGATTAATGATACATTTCGCTGTTTTTATTCCAATCTGTACAAGTCAGAGGTGGTCTTTGATCATACCAAGCTGGAGGATTTTCTTGATCAAATCAATCTACCACAGATCTCAGAAGATAGTGCTAGGTTGTTAGCTGCACCTATCACGCTGGTTGAACTTAGAGAGGCGATTGCGGATATGCAACGGGGCAAGGCTCCCGGATGGGACGGCATTCCACCGGAACTCTATCTTGCATTCTGGGATGTACTCGGCCCCTTATTACTCTCAATGATCTTACACTCAATCAAAGAGGGCAATTTTTCTAGAGATGTCAATATGGCGCTTATATCTGTTTTACTCAAGAAGGATAAGGACCCCACCAAATGTGGCAGCTACAGGCCCCTAAGTCTCCTCGGAGCCGATCTTAAGCTATATGCCAAGGTTCTAGCCACCAGACTTCAAAAGCACATGACATCTCTAGTTCACCCTGATCAGACCGGCTTCATAAGAGGCCGCCTGGTTACTGACAACATCAGGCGGTTACTGCACGTGATTAATGCCAGCAAGGATATTGCAGCCCCTACAGCGGTCATATCCTTGGACGCAATGAAGGCATTTGACAGATTGGAGTGGTCTTACTTATGGGCAGTTCTCAGAAGGATGGGGTTGGGTGAGGGTTTCATTCATATGATCAAAGTATTATACACTGAGCCTTCGGCCATGATCTTAACGGGAAAGTTCTGTTCGCCACTCTTCTCTGTCTCGCGTTCTTCTAGACAGGGTTGTCCTCTTAGTCCCGGACTCTTCGCTTTATCCCTCGAACCCCTAGCTCAATACATAAGACAATCCCAAATTATGTCTCCTATTTCAATTCAGGGCACACATCATCATATTAGCTTATACGCAGATGATGTACTCCTGTTTATGCAAAATCCCTCCATCTCTCTACCTCATCTGCTCGGCGTGATAGATGAATTCGGCAGCCTGTCCGGCTTTAAGATCAACTGGCCAAAATCTGCTTTTCTTCCACTTAATGAGCCTGCGAAGGCTACCATCCTACCGGCAAACATACTTATGGTGGAGCACTTTAAATGTCTCGGGATTGAAATATTCCCCACTATAGGCCAGACGGTAAGGTATAATTACTCCAGCTTGGGTGACAGGATTACGAATGACTTTAACAGATGGTCCAAATTAAAAAATTCATTACAGGCCCGTGCGTCAATAATTAAAATGAATATTTTACCCAGAATTAACTTTATCAGCTCCATGCTCCCGTTACCTCCTCCTGTTGGTTACTGGCAGAAATTGCACTCTGCCTCGTATAAATTCGTTTGGAACAATAAACGCCCGCGCTTGAAGAGATCAACTGCCCAAAGGAGTAAACTCGATGGGGGCTTAGCATTTCCAGACTTTAAATATTATGTTCAGGCTTTCTCTCTGAGACCTTTGATCACTTGGTTTGATGCTCAAGCAGCTGTATCTTGGCGACCATTGGAGGAGAAGTTGGTGTCCCCATATAGACTTCAGGATATTGTGTATACCAACATATCAATTAAACAATGTAAATTAAGATTTGGCCCTTTAATCACACATGTGATCCAAACTTGGCGTGACACTCAGAAAGTGGGTACAAACCGCCATCAATGGCACACGCATTCCCCTCTATTTAATAACAATCTTCTCCTTATTGAACAACAACCTATTAGGTACCCTAGATGGGAAAAGAAAGGTATCCACACATTGGGGGATATCTTTGATAACTCTGGCCTCCGATCTTTCCAGGATATATCCAACGGATATGATCTCCCCGGAACCTCCTTTTTCTTTTATTTACAAATAAGAGCAGCTCTGAAGGCTCATGGCGTGCCATGGGATGCTCCACTAGTGCATCACCGCTTTCACAAGTTCTTTTATGACAAGGAGACATCGAGAGGCTTTGTCTCTGACTTTTATCGCCATTTACTCATGACCTCGTATAAAGAGCTCCCCCTGGATACGATTTGGAGAAGGGATGTTCCGGAGTTGGATGTAGATTTTGATTGGGATGCAGTCTGGGAAAATGTTCGGTTATCCTCACACAACCCAGATCACCAACAGATTCATCTGAATTTTATTCACAGGACTTATTTAACCCCTAGACCAGGGGTGTCAAACTCATTTTCACAGAGGGCCACATCAGCATTATGGTTGCCCTCAAAGGGCCAAAGACCGTATAAATGTTAATGTAATGTAAAATAAATGTAGCTACACATTTACATATTGTTAAACATGGTGTTTCTGTATTTATTACTTATTCAAGTTATACATATTGCATATTCATTTGCATAAATGTAAAAATATATGTTAGCTTATGTTATTTTAACAAATAATTTTAGTTTATCAGAACCCCATATTACTCCATCAATCAATGATCAAACCATTCAAGTAAATAACAAAGAAGAATATCATCAAATACAAGCTATGACATTAAGTTTGTTCAAAACCTTTTTGTCACAGTCAAGAAGGGCAGAACTAACAACTGAGCTGCAAAGAACACGTGGGACAGATGTAGCAGATGTTACAAAAACAAATGGCTGCACACAACCTTGCAGAGGCCACTAATGGAAGATAGTTTAATTAACTTTAATTAACAGATTGCAGAATGGGTGTGTGTGTGTGTGTGTGTGTGTGTGTGTGTGTGTGTGTGTGTGTGTGTGTGTGTGTGTGTGTGTGTGTGTGTGTGTGTGTGTGTGTGTGTGTGTGTGTGTGTGTGTGTGTGTGTTATTTACTGGTGGGGGCAGTTTGGGCCATGAGAATGCTCTCAGGACTGTGACAGCGGTTAATCAAGATAACAAGAGACAAAAGAGATGTTAATTCAATCCAATGCCCAACAATGAAAATGGCCAGTTGAAGTGTGATTATCTAAAGTCACATGTTAGCGACAAGTTACAGCGTGAAGACACACCCATAGATAAAGTTTAAACCAAAGGCCACTCTTGGTCTGTAAGTAGGACCTGAATGGAGGATACAATGTTTGAATGTCACTCTGATTGGCCAGGCAAGTGTGACAGTGTATGATGTCATCATAACAGGTCTATAAACCCCATCTGAAAGTATTAGGAGTTAGGCCCTATTCTGCTTTTCCTCCGCCCCATCTTGAGATGCATTGCTGTGCCATACGTGAGTAACTATACGTTTGAATGTATATTGAACAACTGTTAGTTGACGAATGTAAGGTCAATGCACTGGACCAGGTGAATGTAAAGAGTATTGATAACCATGTAATTAATTTGAATGAATTGATCCTGATGTAGAGGGAGAGGCTCTAGTGGTGGGTTTAGATATTTGTCATTTCTCTGTCTGCTAAATGAAATTGCCCCTACTGCCTGATCCAAAATAATCAGTTTTACAACAGCTTGTAATTTTAAGATAATACATGTATGTTACAACAAAAACTATTGTTTTGATGGTGGAAACATTAGTAGTAGGAAAACGTGTTTACCATTGTTTACTTTAGAACACATACAGTAGTTATATAGATGCATGTTCCAGTTGTCAACGACTTGTAGATGGCATCAGGGTTCGAATTATCACCTGAGAGCTATGGGGGCCCCCTGAATATTTTTTTTTACTATTTTTTTCCTGGAATTGTGGCTGTTTTCTAAGTCATATTTAGAGGAATATCTCATTAGGATTAGTCTAATACTAAGTAATAATGACATCACACAACATTCTAATCATTAGACCAGGGGTGTCAAACTCATTTTCACAGAGGGCCACATCAGCATTATGGTTGCCCTCAAAGGGCCAAAGACCGTATTAATGTTAATGTAATGTAAAATAAATGTAGCTACTCATTTACATATTGTTAAACATGTTGTTTCTGTATTTATTACTTATTCAAGTTATACATATTGCATATGCATTTGCATAGATGTAAAAATATATGTTAGCTTATGTTATTTTAACAAATAATTTTAGTTTATCAGAACCCCATATTACTCCATCAATCAATGATCAAACCATTCAAGTAAATAACAAAGAAGAATATCATCAAATACAAGCTATGACATTAAGTTTGTTCAAAACCTTTTTGTCACAGTCAAGAAGGGCAGAACTAACAACTGAGCTGCAAAGAACACGTGGGACAGATGTAGCAGATGTTACCAAAACAAATGGCTGCACACAACCTTGCAGAGGCCACTAATGGAAGATAGTTTAATTAACTTTAATTAACAGATTGCAGAATGGGTACAGTACAGTACAGCTCAATACACACAATTGTTAAGGGAATGCAGACCAGAGAAAGACTTTCGACTTGTTTACTTCAGGGTCCCCCATTTTCAATTCATCATAACATATATGACACACACGACATACAGATAGACAGTACAGATACATTTATGACATACCAGATTTGCAAATACAGTACTGTTTGTGATACAAAAAGAGTCCAGAAATGAGAGAAGAGAAGAAGTACCCAGAGACAGATCTACAGTATTGGTACAGTATATTATCCTGTAAAACAATAAAGTCGTGATGACAAAAGTTGGCTATAAGAGAATAGTCTACACACTAGATCAATATGTCTGCAGATGTGCTATACAAGCTCATAAGATAAGAGTGTAATACCTTATTAGGTAGCAGTCTATTCAAAGGTTAAAACAAGGTTTCCCCCAGTAGATTAGGCTTATATTAAGCTACTCTCCCAATCTAATTTATATTATCACAAGAAATAAGAATTCTAGATCCAAAATTGAGTCACTTGTTGTCTACAGCGGTGACTTCTCTTTCTTTCTGCCCTCCTCAGTTCCTCTCTTAACAGGGGTGTCAAACTCATTTTCACAGAGCAGCGGTGACTTCTCTTTCTTTCTACCCTCCTCAGTTCCTCTCTACAGGGGTGTCAAACTCATTTTCACAGAGGGCCACATCAGCATTATGGTTGCCCTCAAAGGGCCAAAGACCGTATTAATGTTAATGTAATGTAAAATAAATGTAGCTACTCATTTACATATTGTTAAACATGTTGTTTCTGTATTTATTACTTATTCAAGTTTTATACAACGGCATGCAAATTTCTCGATTCTGATTGGCCATTTACACGTCTTTATTGGAAACAATCCACGGTCCTGGGCTCAGGACCCGCCCACAACCGAATCACATATCACTCCCCGGCTCACTCCGGGAGAAAACAAGATCGCGGACAACAAATGGATATGTTGATAGCACCATAACGACTAAATATGAAGCGATTCTGTCAAGGGGAATGTGTTAGTCCTTTAAACAATGTTGGATGATGTAATTGATGGGTCTTGAGTCAATCTAGAACAAAAGAAAAATCGCGGATTGATTGATTGATTAATTGATTGATTTAAATTTCTACTTCCTTCCCACTGACTGCAGCGTTCACTCTCACACTGTCCGACGCTGGCGTACCCACAAACACACACACACACACACACACACACACACACACACACACTGTGACACACACACACACACACACACATACACACACACACACACACACACACACACACACTGTGACACACACACACACACGCACACACACACACACACTCCTGTCTGCAACAGCGGGGGAGTCAGACTGAGAGAGAAGCAGCACTGTTTTAAGTGAGCATGGTCTATTGAATTGATTGATTGGTTGATTGCTAATTTTATTACTGTACCCCTGGTTTCCAACTGGTTAAGTTTAGGCTAAAAGAAATAAATAAAAAAATAGGGCGAAGAAAACGTTTTTTTCCTATAGGGCAAAGAAAACTTTTTAATTTGTTTTACCTACTTTATATAGAAGCATCTAAGAATGAAGTTCTATGGAAAGTAGGTCTGCATTCCCTTAACAATTGTGTGTATTGAGCCGTACTGTATTGTACCCATTCTGCATCTGGTAATAAAATTTTCAATCAATCATTCCAATAATACACAGTTGGATGTGTTAGTTGGTTGGATGCACTTCAAGCTGCTTCCACATGAGGCAACTTCTCTCAATCATTCCAATAATACACAGTTGGATGTGTTAGTTTGGTTGGATGCACTTCAAGCTGCTTCCACATGGAGGCAACTTGTCTTTTTTGTAGTTGTGGGAACTACTTTTTCTGGCGGATGGTTTTTTCAATAAATCTTCGATTAATGTGTGTTTATTGTATAGAAATAAGGTTGGATGAATCTGGCAGTTGTATAAAAGCTTTACACCACTTGCAGTCGTGATTTGTGACCAATAAACCATGCCTAGGGGGGTCTAACGACCACCCCTAGGCATGGTTTATTGGTCACAAACCACTCCTGCGCGTGATGTAATGCTTAAATACATATTGCATTTGCATAGATGTAGAAATATATGTTAGCTTATGTTATTTTAACAAATAATTTTAGTTTATCAGAACCCCATATTACTCCATCAATCAATGATCAAACCATTCAAGTAAATAACAAAGAAGAATATCATCAAATACAAGCTATGACATTAAGTTTGTTCAAAACCTTTTTGTCACAGTCAAGAAGGGCAGAACTAACAACTGAGCTGCAAAGAACACGTGGGACAGATGTAGCAGATGTTACAAAAACAAATGGCTGCACACAACCTTGCAGAGGCCACTAATGGAAGATAGTTTAATTAACTTTAATTAACAGATTGCAGAATGGGTACAGTACAGTACAGCTCAATACACACAATTGTTAAGGGAATGCAGACCAGAGAAGGACTTTCGACTTGTTTACTTCATCAAGGTCCCCCATTTTCAATTCGTAATGAAATTGCTATTATGTGTCTGCATGAACACACAACTGTAACTGTACTCAAAAATAACTAAATACGGGTTGTCTCAGTTCACAACTATATTGGTCAAGTTTTGGGTGGGACTTGTTTGCGTCCCTACAGCTTCTTATTCAATTGAGCGAGATGCTCGGTTATGTCACACAGCCAGCTTGCATCTGACAGTTCAGACAATATTTCTTCAACCCTTTGTTACCTATTCCGCCTGGATCTTTTTTGTATTTTGGGCTGTAAAATTGTCAAAGAATGTCTGAGGAGTAAGTGCTTTTGGCTTTTTTCCTTTGTTACTTCATCAATACCTCAGATGTTCAACACACATGTATGTGTAAGAATGTGTAATAACTAAGGCTGTCAAAGCTTTATTAACGCATTAACCCACAATTATTTTAACGCCGCTATTTTTTTACCTGCGCTCTTGGGGGGCCACATCAAATGACGTGGCGGGCCACATTTGGCCCGCGGGCCATGAGTTTGACACCTATGCATTAGACTATTGTGTGATGTCATTATTCAGGCTCATTCTTAACCATCAATATTTGTTCATTTTCTTACTCACCTCTGATATATAATGCCATATTTACTTATTTGCATTTTGCATCTGAAAAAATAATTTAAATTTGAAAAATTAGACCAAATTTATGAACTTGAATTAACATTTATTTGTCTCTGCACTTATAAATCAAAAACTAACAAAATAATCTAATGGAAAATAAATAGTTGTATGGCACAACAGCAGCATTTATCAGGATACAGTAAGTAACATTATCATCTGATAATAAAATGAACATAAAATAAATACTTGTATAAATCAAAATAAATAATGTTATAAACAAATGTGCACAGGTAATCAAGAACTGTATGAAAAATAGTAGCAGCATCTTCTTAGAACAACAAGAAGAAAAGTAACTACTGCAGCATGTCACCGACATGCAGACTGGAAGAGCCGGGATTCAAACCACTGACCTCTTTTATCCAAAGCGAGTAGTGACGACTATATTCTCTTCCTCAACTTCTTGCTCTGAGAGCTAGTCACAGTCCCATTCATCCACTGCTCTGCCAAATGGGCTCCAGATGATTTATTTAACAATATCTTGGCGTTTTTACATGGAAGGCAGCCAATGCATCCCTCCTTGGCAAATAACCAGTCATATTTATTTTTCCAAAAGTTCCACTGACTCGGACCCCAGCATTGTGGTGGTTGAGTAGCAGCGCAGTCCAGGTCTAGTGGTGGAGACTTGGGTCTGGCAGTGGCAACCGGCGCGGTAACAATAACAGGTGCACTGCGCACAGGAGCAGCAGAGCTAACACTAGTACTAGCACTAGCAGTGTCAACTTCAGTGACAGTAGCGCTGCTAGCTGCTACACTAACAGCGTCAGTCTTTGGCCTTTTTATAAAAACCAAAGCTGTCCAGCTTTGTACAGCCTTGCGGCGGGTTGAGCCTTTTTTTTTCTTTCTTTTTGGCGGCATGTGGCGTACTGTTTAGTGTTTATGTTTTTAGTTGCAGGACACAGACCGGCAGCTTTCTGTTTACAGCAGCTGCTTGCTGCTTCTTCTTCACTAGGTTGGAGTAGCGTTAAACTTATGGGCGACGCATAGCGGCTTGGAGGTGAAATGCAGCCTATTCCACAACATTAATTACTCAGTTCTTTTAAAAACTGAAAAGAAAAATATGATCTATTAACAATTTATTTAGGTAACATAAATAATACTAATTCGTAAAAAAAAAAAAAAAAAATATTATATAAATTTTTTGAGAGACCCCCACAGGGGCTCTTGACTATGGGGGCTCAGACTATAGCTATGGGGGCTGAGCCCCCATTGGCCCCCTCATAATTCGAACACTGGTGTGTGTGTGTGTGTGTGTGTGTGTGTGTGTGTGTGTGTGTGTGTGTGTGTGGGTGTGGGTGTGGGTGTGGGTGTGGGTGTGGGTGTGTGTGTGTGTGTGTGTGTGTGTGTGGGTGTGGGTGTGGGTGTGGGTGTGTGTGTGTGTGTGTGTGTGTGTGTGTTATTTACTGGTGGGGGCAGTTTGGGCCATGAGAATGCTCTCAGGACTGTGACAGCGGTTAATCAAGATAACAAGAGACAAAAGAGATGTTAATTCAATCCAATGCCCAACAATGAAAATGGCCAGTTGAAGTGTGATTATCTAAAGTCACATGTTAGCGACAAGTTACAGCGTGAAGACACACCCATAGATAAAGTTTAAACCAAAGGCCACTCTTGGTCTGTAAGTAGGACCTGAATGGAGGATACAATGTTTGAATGTCACTCTGATTGGCCAGGCAAGTGTGACAGTGTATGATGTCATCATAACAGGTCTATAAACCCCATCTGAAAGTATTAGGAGTTAGGCCCTATTCTGCTTTTCCTCCGCCCCAGCTTGAGATGCATTGCTGTGCCATACGTGAGTAACTATACGTTTGAATGTATATTGAACAACTGTTAGTTGACGAATGTAAGGTCAATGCACTGGACCAGGTGAATGTAAAGAGTATTGATAACCATGTAATTAATTTGAATGAATTGATCCTGATGTAGAGGGAGAGGCTCTAGTGGTGGGTTTAGATATTTGTCATTTCTCTGTCTGCTAAATGAAATTGCCCCTACTGCCTGATCCAAAATAATCAGTTTTACAACAGCTTGTAATTTTAAGATAATACATGTATGTTACAACAAAAACTATTGTTTTGATGGTGGAAACATTAGTAGTAGGAAAACGTGTTTACCATTGTTTACTTTAGAACACATACAGTAGTTATATAGATGCATGTTCCAGTTGTCAACGACTTGTAGATGGCATTGTTGTTGGTATTCTGCTTTTCATAGATTATCTCTAGCCTAAATAACTGCAGAGATAGATCCTTGTTGATTGTGCATTATTTCCTTCATATCACATCAGTCCTTCATTCACTATTTGATATGTAATATGAAGGGAATATGAATTAATATTAAAATACTTATTTTGTTAACCCATATCATTCCTTTCATTAATACTGAGAAGTTCTAACTTACTTTGTCTTATCTGTTCTGCTCTGTGTTCAAACTGTCTTCTATGTTCTGTGTGGTGTGTTCTAACTTACTTTGTCTTCTCTGTTCTGTGTTCAACCTGTCTTCTATGTTCTGTGTGGTGTGTTCTAACTTACTCTGTCTTCTCTGTTCTGTGTTCAAACTGTCTTCTCTGTTCTGTGTGATGTGTTCTAACTTCTAAAATTTGGCCGATGTTATACATACAATTACATACAATTATACATACAATTGTTAAGGGGATGCAGACCAGAGAAAGACTTTCGTCTTGTTTACATCAGGATCCCCCTGTTTACATCAGTAATCATCGGTAACATTTAGAATTGATTTCAAGGTCCTCCTCCTTATATACAAAGTATAAACATTGCGATCATCTACTACTGGTCTATTGAAGGTTCCAAGCCACAGTCTAAAGAAAATCAGGGATGCAGCCTTTGCTAACTATGCACCAAAGTTATGGAACACACTACCTATGGACATTAGGGAAGCTAGATCTCTTAATATTTTCAGAAATAAGCTAAAAACGTACCTCTTCACCATAGCCTTCTAATACACCCAGCTGTTGATTGTACTGTAGCACTATTTTACTCTGGCCATTCTATTGCATAATTTTACTATCTATTCTACTATTCTATTATTGCACTGTATATCCGTTGAGTTCATTGTGTGTGTCTGTGTGCGGGGGGGGGGGGGGGGGGGGGGGGGCGTGAACCGACTCATTGCCAGACGTGAGCGATTCGACTCACGCTCACGGCAATGAATCGGCTCTTATGAACGAGTCGCTCATGACCGACCCATCACTAATGTAATGCACAATATTATCATTCTTCCCTTGTGTTGAACCAACTCTCTCTGGGCCTCAGCCAAATAAAATACTAAGGGAAACCATGTTTTGGGAATCCAAGTTTATTGCCCCTCGCTATTGGAGTCTGGGGTAACCTCATTTTATCATCTCCTCTCCTTCAGTAAACTGTGTTAGATAACGAAGGTTATCCTATAACCCTAGTTATATGAATACTGGCTGAGCGTCTCGCTCTGCCATTATGAGATATCATCTCTCCAGCACCTACTGGGCCCGTGGAAACATTTTACATGCACCTCACTTGCACGTGACCATGCGAGGCGCGATTGGCCAGTATGCTATATAACTACCTATATGCTTATTACAATATACGTCAGGGTCTCAAGATGAAAACATTTACAAGCTTTGTTCTGTTTTACCAGTGATCAACAATGGCAACGCATAAAGAACGACTGTCCAAAATCCTGGAGGAGTTAATAAAGGAGGAGCTGAAGAAGAACATACAGGACGTGGTGGATCTGATGGTGCAGAACTATTCTGATGTAGCTGTGAAGATTACAGAGGAGATACTGAAGAAGCTCGACAGGAATGATCTGGTGGCAGATCTACAAGCAGGTATTCATGTCAGCCTCTACCTCTTTTATCTTTGAATAAATATGTGTATGCCTTTAGCTTTCAGTGATTTTCTCTCTTGCCTCTGAGATAGATGTTTAAAGGGACAGTTCACATTTTTAGGAAAAGAAGAAAATAATAATATAAGATGTATATCTGGTAGATGGCAATGTTGTTGGTATTCTGCTTTTCATAGATTATCTCTAGCCTAAATAACTGCAGAGATAGATCCTTGTTGATTGTGCATAATTTCCTTCATATCACATCAGTCATTCATTCACTATTTGATATGTAATATGAAGGGAATATGAATAATATTAAAATACTTATTTTGTTAACCCATATCATTCCTTTCATTAATACTGAGAAGAAGATAATGAATGAATGAGTGATGTGGTGCACAATGTTACCTTGTTTTATAAGATATTGTGTCAACTTAAACACTTTCTTCACAAACATAGCCACAACACTGGTAAACAAACTACCCTCCCACTCAGGGCAGTATGGGGTAGAACACATAGTAGCATACTACAAGAACCTAGGCGTCCACAAAGACGATTTCAAACTGGAAATGGTAACTACAGATGAGGTACTCAAAAAACTGAGCGCCCTCCAACCGAACAAGGCCACTGGCCATGACAACATCCCCTCCAAATTCCTCAGAGACTCAGCAGCAGTGATGCCACAGATTACTTGTAAAAGTAATCTGATTACTGATTACTGATTACTCCTTTAAAAAGTAATCTTAGTTACTTTACTGATTACTTGATTATCAGAGTAACTTAGTTACTTTGAAAGTAACTAGGTTACGAAGTCGTCGTCCCTGCTGCTGCCACAACATAAGAATGACAAAAAAAATTGTAAAATGTACTCAGTTTGAGTAAAATGTACTAATAGGGCAGGTAGGCCTATCTATATATCTATAGATTTCACAAAAGATAAATGGTCAATAACACCACATGTAGGCTGATATGTAGCCTACCTTTGAGGCCTGCCCTATTCAGATATGGTTCTAATGTTCCTAGTGAAACAGGGGAGAGGGGTGAGTAAACCAGTGATTATATCTCAGTAACAGAATCTTCTCAAACCTCTTGTCAGAAAGTCTGTTCCTTCTAGGCGTGAGCACCAACCCTCCCAGACTAAAAAGCCGTTCCACAGGAGCACTTGATGGGTTGGAGTGTTATACTTCAAGAAAATGTTCTTTATGTTTGAAGGTCTATCCAGTATCTGAAGCTCATGCTCTTAAAAAACAGTCTATTAAACGGTACTGCTCCTCCTATGCTATTATTATTATTATTATTATTATTATTATTATTATTATTATTATTATTATTATTATTATTATTATTATTATTATTATTATTATTGTTATTGTTATTGTTATTATTATTATTATTATTATTATTATTATTATTATTATTATTATTATTATTATTATTATTATTATTATTATTATTATTATTATTATTATTTATTATTGTGTGCTACTGACAACCTACATACTGCAGTATTGATTGATTGATTGATTGAAAAGCTTGTAATTTTAAGATAATACATGTATGTTACAACAAAAACTATTGTTTTGATGGTGGAAACATTAGTATTAGGAACACATTTTTTATCATTGTTTAGAACACATACAGTAGTTATATAGATGCATGTTCCAGTTGTCAACGACTTGTAGATGGCATTGTTGTTGGTATTCTGCTTTTCATAGATTATCTCTAGCCTAAATAACTGCAGAGATAGATCCTTGTTGATTGTGCATTATTTCCTTCATATCACATCAGTCCTTCATTCACTATTTGATATGTAATATGAAGGGAATATGAATTAATATTAAAATACTTATTTTGTTAACCCATATCATTCCTTTCATTAATACTGAGAAGAAGATAATGCATGCATGAGTGATGTGGTGCACAATGTTACCTTGTTTTATAAGATATTGTGTCAACTATCTTCTTCAATTTGAATCAGTCTCTGCCCTGCAGCTGTAGCAGGTTTCTAGATGTGTTCAAACGGTCTTCTCTGTTCTGTGTGATGTGTTCTAACTTACTTTGTCTTCTCTGTTCTGTTCTGTGTTCAAACTGTCTTCTCTGTTCTGTGTGATGTGTTCTAACTTACTTTGTCTTCTCTGTTCTGCTCTGTGTTCAAACTGTCTTCTCTGTTCTGTGTGATGTGTTCTAACTTACTTTGTCTTCTCTGTTCTGTGTTCAAACTGTCTTCTATGTTCTGTGTGGTGTGTTCTAACTTACTCTGTCTTCTCTGTTCTGTGTTCAAACTGTCTTCTCTGTTCTGTGTGATGTGTTCTAACTTACTTTGTCTTCTCTGTTCTGCTCTGTGTTCAAACTGTCTTCTCTGTTCTGTGTGATGTGTTCTAACTTACTTTGTCTTCTCTGTTCTGCTCTGTGTTCAAACTGTCTTCTCTGTTCTGTGTGATGTGTTCTAACTTCTAAAATTTGGCTGATGTTATACATACAATTACATACAATTATACATACAATTGTTAAGGGGATGCAGACCAGAGAAAGACTTTCGTCTTGTTTACATCAGGATCCCCCTGTTTACATCAGTAATCATCGGTAACATTTAGAATTGATTTCAAGGTCCTCCTCCTTATATACAAAGTATAAACATTGCGATCATCTACTACTGGTCTATTGAAGGTTCCAAGCCACAGTCTAAAGAAAATCAGGGATGCAGCCTTTGCTAACTATGCACCAAAGTTATGGAACACACTACCTATGGACATTAGGGAAGCTAGATCTCTTAATATTTTCAGAAATAAGCTAAAAACGTACCTCTTCACCATAGCCTTCTAATACACCCCGCTGTTGATTGTACTGTAGCACTATTTTACTCTGGCCATTACTTTGTCTTCTCTGTTCTGTTCTGTGTTCCAACTGTCTTCTCTGTTCTGTGTGATGTGTTCTAACTTACTTTGTCTTCTCTGTTCGAACTGTCTTCTCTGTTCTGTGTGATGTGTTCTAACTTACTCTGTCTTCTCTGTTCTGTTCTGTGTTCAAACTGTCTTCTCCGTTCTGTGTGATGTGTTCTAACTTACTTTGTCCTCTCTGTTCTGTGTGATGTGTTCTAACTTACTTTGTCTTCTAAGGTTTCTCTCCTCCACACTGCCTGTGGAGCATTTTTTCCCTATTATTTGCATTTATTTTTAATTTGTTGGACCTTATGGTGTTCTTGTTCTGTTCTTGACGTATTGTTATGTTTCTTCTTGACTTGTTTAAAGAAGACGTGTACGGCCCATGGAGACATTAACGTGTGTTGTCGGGCCTTACAAATACATTTGATTTGATTCTCTGTTCTCCAGGAGTCCAAGCTGAGACAAGATCAACTGACTCAGAGACTGGAGGCACTGCTATTGCTATAGGAGGACCTATTGAAACTGGTGAATGAAACATTAATTATAAATAAATGTATCCTGATGTAGGTGGAGAGGCTCTAGTGGTGGGTTTAGATATTTGTAATGTCTCTGTCTGCTAAATGAAATTAGCCCTATCTGCCTGATCCAAAATAATCAGTATTATTTATAACAGCTTGTAATTTTACTAATATAAAATGTTCTCTTGCAGATGGCATTGTTGTTGGTATTCTGCTTTTCATAGATTGTCTCTAGCCTAAATAACTGCAGAGATAGATCCTTGTTGATAGTGCATGTTGACAGAATTGGCTATGGGGCGACAATAATATGTTCATGAGGCATGGTTTCTATCTTTAGCCTTTAATCGGCGTGGTTTATTATTTACATTGCACAACAGCAGCACATGAGATCTTCTCTCCGTGAGAGGTAGATGGGAAGAGACAGAGGGGGAGTTAACCAACTCCTTTTGTACCTCGTACCTGGCAGCAGCATTTACAGCTCCGCCTATAGCGCCCTCCAGTGGAAACAGTTATGCACAGTTAGACAGTTACTCAGTTACTTGCAATCCTATATATAACCTCTAACTTTAACAGTGCATTATTTCCTTCATATCACAACACTCCTTCATTCACTATTTGATATGTAATATGAAGGGAATCTTCATTCATATTAGAATACTTATTTTGTTAACCCATATCATTCCTTTCATTAACACTGAGAAGAAGATAATGAATGCATGAGTGATGTGGTGCACAATGTTACCTTGTTTTATAAGATATTGTGTCAACTATCTTCTTCAATTTGAATCAGTCTCTGCCCTGCAGCTGTAGCAGGTTTCTAGATGTGTTCCAACTGTCTTCTCTGTTCTGTGTGGTGTGTTCTAACTTACTTTGTCTTCTCTGTTCTGTTCTGTGTTCAAACTGTCTTCTATGTTCTGTGTGGTGTGTTCTAACTTACTTTGTCTTCTCTGTTCTGTGTTCAAACTGTCTTCTCTGTTCTGTGTGATGTGTTCTAACTTACTTTGTCTTCTCTGTTCTCCAGGAGTCCAAGCTGAGACAAGATCAACTGACTCAGAGACTGGAGGCACTGCTATTGCTATAGGAGGACCTATTGAAACTGGTGAATGAAACATTAATTATAAATAAATTTATCCTGATGTAGGTGGAGAGGCTCTAGTGGTGGGTTTTGTCATTTCTCTGTCTGCTAAATTAAATTGCCCCCATCTGACTGGTCCAAAATAATCCATTTTACAACAGCTTGTAATTTTAATACAACAAAAACTATTGTTTTAATGGTGGAAACATTAGTATTAGGAACACATTTTTTATCATTGTTTAGAACACATACAGTAGTTATATAGATGCATGTTCCAGTTGTTAAGGACAGAGCACTTGTCTGAATCTGATATCATGGCTAACAAACTAAATATTGCATACATTTTTAGGTATCAAACAGTACAAGGCCAATGTGATGGTCACGTGTAAGAGTATACAGGACGAGAAGAATACGAAGATACTTCTAAATGACGGCTACACAGAGGGCCTTCTCAACCATGGAGGAACTGGGGATGTCATCTGGGACCATGAGGTCAGACAGATTGAAGCATGGAAACCAGAAACATCAATCAAATGTGATGAGCTATATGAGAAAGAAATCAAAACGGTCATGACAACGGGAGTGGCAGGCATTGGAAAAACATACCTTGTAAACAAGTTATTCCTGGACTGGGCTGAAGAAAAGACAAACCAAGACATCCATCTTGTATTTCGACTCCCATTTCGAGAGTTGAATGACTTGAAGGCGGAGATTTGCTTGGTGGACCTTATCGGTGAATGTACTGAAGATATTACAGAAGAGGTCCTCACTGAAGTTTTCACAGAATTACAGAATTCAAACAACCGAAATGTTAAAACAAACAAGTACAGAGTTCTGTTCATCTGTGATGGTCTGGATGAATGTCGTCTTCATTTAGACTTTGAAAACAAGGAGACATTTACTAATGTCACAGAGCCGACCTCAGTAGACAACCTGCTGACAAACCTCATCAAGGGGAAACTGCTTCCCTCTGCTCTCATCTGGATAACCTCCCGACCTGCAGCAGCCCATAAGATCCCTCCTGAGTATGTTGACATGTTTACCGAGGCACGAGGATTCACTGATCCACAGATGGAGGAGTTCTTCAAGAAGAGATTCAGTGATAATGTGGAGCTGGCCAGCAGTATCATCTCACACATCAAGGCATCAAAGAGCCTCCACATCATGTGCCACATCCCAGTCTTCTGTTCGGTCTCTGCTACAGTTCTGGAGAGAATGCTGACAGACAAAAGTGACCAAGACAGAGTGCTGCCCAAGACCCTGACGGAGATCTACATCAGGTTTCTGGTGTTTCAGTCCATACGAGGGAATAGGTACCATGGAGACCAAGTACCAAGTACCACGTTCCAAGACTGGAATACAAAGCCCAGTAAGAGCATTCTGTCTCTGGCGAAACTAGCTTTTGAACAGCTGGAGGAAGGCAACCCGATCTTCTATGAAAAGGACCTGAAAAAGAGTGGCATTGATGTCGAAGCAGCCTCAGTGTGGTCAGGAGTGTTCACACAGATCTTTAAAAAAGAAGATGAGGGAGTAAAGGTGTTCAGCTTCATCCATCTGAGCATTCAGGAGTTTCTGGCTGCTCTTCATGTCTTTCTTGCATTCAACAACGAAAATGTGAATCTGCTAGAACCATCCTGGTTCTATAGGGTGCTTCTTAAACAACCCTTCTATAACGGTGCTGTGAAAAAGGCCGTACAGAGTGAGAATGGACATCTGGACCTTTTTCTCCGCTTCCTCCTGGGTCTCTCACTGAAGACCAATCAGATGATCATACCAGACCTGCTGACAAAGACAAGAAGCAGCTCAAAGACTAATCAGAAGACAGTTGAGTACATCAAGAAGAAGATCAGAGAGGATCCATCTTCAGAGAGAAGCATCAATCTGTTCCACTGTCTGAATGAGCTCAATGATCATTCTCTAGTGGAGGAGATCCAACGGTACCTGAACCAAGGAAGGTTATCCACTGACGTCCAACTTTCCCCGGCTCAGTGGTCAGCTCTGACATTTGTGTTGCTGACATCAGAAGAGAATCTGGACGTGTTTGACCTGAAGAAATATTCTGCATCACATGAGGCTCTTTTGGGACTGCTGCCAGTGGTCAACGCCTGCAGTAAAGCTATGTAAGTGTTCCGTCTAGATAATACCTAGATAATTAAGTGTTCTGTGTAGATACTATCTAGATAATTAAGTGTTCTGTGTAGATACTATCTAGATAATTAAGTGTTCTGTATAGATAATACTCCCTTGATTAAATTTATTATTTTGTCAGGGATAGTAGCAACAATCACCATCATCATCATTAGTAATTAATTTAGTATATCACTGTTAAAAGTAGAATGTGTAATGTAGTCAAACAGTGACCTCTTGAGCCCTTCTCGGTATTGCACTTTGTTTAAATATGTTGTTTTGGTCTGATGTGTGGTTTAGTAACTTACTGTGCATTTCTCCAGGCCTCTTTTTTGGCAGAGCTTGAGGTGTGGTCAGCAATGGCAACCCAATCCATCCCTATACCCATTCAAACCCAACCCACACATCAGACCAAAACAAAACATGTAAAAGTGCAATCCCAAGCGGGGCTCTCTAGAGGGCTTATGTCACTGTTTGATGGCATTACAGAGTCTACCGTTAATATGATGGATGGAATAAGGGTCTAGAAGGGTACTCGGAGAGATGTCCGTCTAGGCTACAACATGTATTAGCCTACACTTCATTCCTGTCATGAATGGATCAAGACCCTCCTCTGCCTGCACATTTCCTTCAACTGTGGAATCGCTGTCCCACAGCAGTGCTCACTCAAGCCTTTAGGCACTGAGACGTCTGTGTTAATGAACCATAATAGCGCACCTGATAATTACTTCTACAGCTGTGACTGGTCACGGTTACCTTTATTTATATAGCACATATAAAACCAACCGAAGTTGAACCAAAGTGCTTCACAGTACAAAGAAACTGACAAAGTCAATACAATACAATAAATACACTAGATAGTCACAACAGGACCAGGGCTTAACAAGCCTCAAAAAGCCAATGAAAGCCTGAAGCGAACATGAAGCGATGAAGTGATGTGGTCACGCTTCTTTGTGCCAGAGGCACGCAGCAGCGCTTACAATTTTTAAAGCAATTAAAGATATCTCCTGTTTTGGATTTTCTCCGTCCCTGGAGACTGCCAGTGGGTGTGGAGAATAGTGTAGTGAGAAAGTGGTGTGGTTTCTGGCCAGACCAGCCATCTTGTTTCATGAAATATCATACATTGTAAATACACCCATAAACAAAACACTGCTAAGCAAACACAATGTTGTTTTAACAAGAGATTGTTCTGACTACTCTGAAACTAAGGTTTATCAACTACGATACAAGGTTCATTCTGGCACTTCCATGTTGTAAAGTGTTGCTAGAGAGCTGATTACAGGAGTCTAGGTGATGCTGAAAATAACTGCATGTGTCACTGAACAGTTTAACAAACCATGTATTGTACACACAACCCATAGCCATACAGTAGTGTAGTGGCTTCTTGTAGGTCAACCAGGTAGTGTCTTTAACATGCACATTCCAAAAAATCCAAAACGAGATCCAAGGTATTATGAATTAAATTATAGATTTATTTTAAGCATCTAAATAAAACACCAAAAGAAAGATTCCAATACTCATAAATAATAGTATTCTAACACTGATGTGGTTTAAAGAAAAATGTATGACCTGGCACCTTCACCAAACATTTTTACCATGCCTAGGCCTTCTCTTCCTGCTCATTAAACCACCTGAGATTCCAAGAGTCCCCGCCCCTCACTCTCAACATGCACTACCGGCCTTTGGACACTAGGTGGGGTAGATGACTACAGAGGGGCAGAAACAAAATGTAAACAAATGATAGATACACTAAGAACACAATAGAATGGCTCCAACAAGTAGTGTCCATCACTAAACATGAAGCGGTTGTGGCATAGGCATATTTTAGCCAATGCAACAATGAGACCGTTGGGCGGTTGATCAGACATTCTTTCTAGTAATGTGTTGGTTCACATTGATGCCTGTTGTATTTGTGTGTACAGTTACTCAATGTTCATGGTGGCCAGAAACATTCACATCAAGTTGATCAAACTTGCAGAGGAAATCAGAGGAGTCAGGTAATCATGTAGGATGGTAGTTAATGTAGGAATGGTTGGATAAAGTGATCAACTCATTTGGATAGTGGTTCTACCAGGGAGTCATTGATGTAGGACGGTAGTTTAAGTTGTAATGGTTGGTTATAATGATCAACATATTGGGACAGTAACAGAGTCATTGCTGGACACAGTGGGGCGACCAGGACACAGTGTTTTGTTCCTGTGCATTTTTGGGAGTAAATACAAAACTGGGCTCCTTTGCTGATTTATGTAAAAGATAACTGTGGTCGCAGAACCTTTGATGTGGCCAGATTTGAGAGCTTCATCAATAACCGGTTTGATGATGTTGCGAGTGAATGTCCTGGGGCTGTTGCTGGATTTCCTGTATGTACTGGTATCAGACAGCTGTCACATGGCTTCAGTGTAGTGAAGGACACCTACAGCTCCACCTTTTTATTGGCTGGTTGGATGACAATGGAATTGTCTTATTGTTGCAAATCCAACTCAAATGAAAATTAAATAAAGTCGGCCATAGGACTGTCACGCTGTGAGAGTCTCCAGGGTTGGTTTTAGTCTTGGGGCCATCTTAGTTAACGTTAGCAACTAACGTTAGCTTAAGATCCAGTAGGTTTACAGTGGCTTTGGCAAACAGGGATGGTGAGGATTTTAAGCATGTTAGACACATTGGACCCGTTGTTAGCATTCATTATCCATTTTCAACAACCTCCTGCTCATATCCAAAATGGTCCCACACTACTGATTTAAGTCATATTTTTCGCGGATATAAATACTTCCTTCTACCATTTTGGTTTTCACAGCATGTCTCCTAATGCCTGTGTGGCTGTTGGTGGGAGTGGCATACACACAGATTTTCACTGCACATACTGTACAAACAGTGTAACTTGTTGTCACAGGGAAACGTCAAACATAGGGCTGAATAGCTAGATATCATAGCTTTAAGGTCTGCGCTGCAGTGTGCAATATGAAATGACAATTGCATGTTTTGATTGAGAAAAATATATTGGAATTTGGATTTCTTTTCAACCTGGGCGGGCCTCCTGAGTATAGGGCCTAAGTATGCTCACTGGCTGGTACAGCGAAACAATGCCGGTCTCATTCTCCAAGGACTTACGACAAAAAGGGCTTTCTCTTAGGGCCATTTGAGACCTTTTCGGGCCGATTTTGGGATTCACCAACCGTCCCAATAAAACATATATAATTAATATTATATTATAATATATTGTCTATATTCATGTCTTGCCCGAAAAGGTCTCAAATGGCCCTAAGAGAAAGCTCTTTTTGTCGTAAGTCCGTTGGAGAATGAGACCCGCCTGCACGGGTGTAATTCATTCCTAATTCACACAACCTCATATTGTGGTTGTTAATGAAAGTTCATTCATATTCATCTACTTTCCCCTCTTTTATTTTCCAGGAAAATGTTTCTATTAAGTATTATTGCTACCACTTTATTTTAATTTTCTTAATTTAAAATGTTTCCCTGTTTAAATAAATACAAATTAAATGTTTCTGGTTACCTTCCCATCCATCTTCATTCAGGCTGCGTGACTGTGGCCTCTCAGAGAGCTGCTGTGAAGCTCTGGCCTCAGTTCTCAGCTCCAAGTCCTCCAGTCTGAGAGAGTTGGACCTGAGTCTCAACAAGCTCCGTGATTCAGGAGTGAAGCTGCTCTCTGCTGGACTGAAGAGTCCACACTGTACACTGGAGACTCTCAGGTCAGTCTTATATGAAGCCACATTTTACTCAAAACAAATCAAACAGAATATTGTATAATGGTTCATTTTCTAAAAACAAAAAAATATATACAATATGTATTGGTGTTGTTATGATGCTGGAATGTGTAAATATTCCTGGGAAAATATTGATATTCGATACCATGAGGCCCTTTTTAATTTATTAGCTTCATATACATCACTTTCTTTGATGTTCAAATACAGCTGGTAGGGTTATAGGCTGTGAGTGTGTTGTTTTCATTGTGTGCTGAACGTCTCAGCTTCTCTAATACTTTCAGAGAAATATCACTATTCTTTTTAAACATAACAAACAAAACAAAATATACAATATATATTGTTGTTACGATGCTGGAATGTCTAAATATTCGTTTAAAAAATATAGATTTTCGATACCATGAGGCCCTTTTCAATTTATTAGCTTCATATACATTACTTTCTTTGAGGCAACTGCTCCATAATGCGGCAAATTAGTATGTAAACCGTTTCAAATATTCAGTATCCATATGTATTGAATTTTGTTTGGACAGCACTAATATATATATAAAAGAGTGCATTATTAAATAAAGTTATCTGTAAACATCCAAAACCAGCTCTAACTTTGATACCTTTGATTCCTTGAAAAATATTAATATTTGATCCCATTTTCGATACCACAGGGCCTTGTTCAGTTTCTTAGCTTCATATACATTGTCATCTTATTTTGATGTTCAAATACAGCTGGTAGGGTTATAGGCTGTGAGTGTGTTGTTTTCATTGTGTGCTGAACGTCTCAGCTTCTCTAATACTTTCAGAGAAATATCACTGTTTAAACATATTTCTTTTCATATGTTAGATTAGGTCTTAAAAAAATAATTATCAATATTGAAAAATCTATATATTTTACAACACTATATAAGAACAAATTATTACATAAAGGCATTTGTAAACCTAAAACCTGGGCGGGCCTCCTGAGTATAGGGCCTAAGTATGCTCACTGGCTGGTACACAATGCTTCCTCACACTGTGTGCACGGGTGTAATTAATTCCTAATTCACACAACCTCATATTGTGGTTGTTAATGAAAGTTCATTCATATTCATCTACTTTCCCCTCTTTTATTTTCCATAAATGTTTCTATTAAGTATTATTGCTACCACTTTATTTAAATTTTCTTTATTTAAAATGTTTCCCTGTTTAAATAAATACAAATTAAATGTTTCTGGTTACCTTCCCATCCATCTTCATTCAGGCTGGAGTACTGTGGCCTCTCAGAGAGCTGCTGTGAAGATCTGGCCTCAGTTCTCAGCTCCAAGTCCTCCAGTCTGAGAGAGTTGGACCTGAGTGGCAATATCTCAGGAGACTCAAGAGAGAAGCTGTTGTCTCTTGGACTGGACAAACTCAGGTATGTATTGTTTATCTCTGGACCAATACATTGAACAGTGGTTTTAAATATAAAAAACGACCAGATTACAATGTAATTTCCACAGAGCGGAGATTGTTCTGGTCAACAATAATAGATTTAGTGTACATTGGAATATTTTATCTATTACCTCATTTTCTAAATGGAATTCTATTTGTAATTATGCAAATAATAGTTTAATCAGACAGGTTCTGCCTACAGTGCTGAATGCTGACATAGGGTGTGTGTTGAGATGACCTTGCAGCCTGTGGTCATGAGATGATTCAGGGTTTTTTTTCAGAAGAGATTGTTTCTTCTTCACATAAGGTCTCTTTCACACCTATAGTTCGGTAGATTCAGGGGTGAAGTTGCAACATTGTTGCATTTTTTCTTTTCACTTTGCCAAGCGCACCAAACGTTCTAAACAAAGCCATGTGATCATGCAGGTCAGCTCTTGATTGGACATCATTTTAATACCATACCTGCCAACATTATGCTGTGAAAAAGGGGCTTCAATCCTACAGGAATATCTTTCATTTGGGTAGTTTAGTCCTCATTCCTTCTCATCAGAGGCAGAGGCACCGAGGAGATTTTTACTCTGGGTTGCCAGGTTGTGCAGGAATAATGAAACATTGTGTATAAAGGGGACGATTTCTCCATCCAATCCGGCAACACATATCCCCCATACAAAGCCACTATACAACTTAATTAAAAACATTTTTGGTAAACAGGAGATTATATAACCTGATGCGCCAGATGGTTTGTTACACAGCATCTTATGATCTCCTGAATCCAGCTGCATCACACGATAAGAGAATATGAGTACAAAATAATCATGTGATCTCCCATTGAACAGACATGGCTGGTTTAATAATAAAATAATATGTCAATCACAATCTGCTGGACAGCGTAGCATGAGGTGTGTGTGTCTCCATCAGATGTGTGTGTGTGTGTGTGTGTGTGTGTGTGTGTTAGATAATATATGTGTACGAGTTGCCGTGGTTACCACACTACCACAGAGTCACACTGATCACCGCTTCACCTGTTTTTCACCTGTTTATTTTAGGCCTGTTGTTTATGTTTCAATTTCGGATTGTAAAAGTAACGTGTGTGTGTGTGTGTGTGTGTGTGTGTGTGTGTGTGTGTCTGTCTCCATCAGAATTTGACCCAAACACAGCACACAGAAAGCTCTCTGAGGACCACAGGAGAGAAGGACCAGTCATATCCTGACCAGTGTACTGCACTACCACAGGACCTAGCATGTCCTACCATGCTCTGTAAATAACTCATGTACAGATACCCATATGCCCTACTTTGTTTACTTGTTTTATTGCACAATGTCGTTCTATTGGATTCTTATTATATATTACTATTGTATTATGCACATTGTTGCGGGCAAGACCCCCCGCATTTCATTGTATACTTGTATGCCGTGACAAATAAAACTCTTGACTTGACTTGACTTGATTGTTTAAGCATTTTTGGTTGAAATAAAATGCTCACATGATGTCACTTCCTTGCTATTCCAAAGCACTGACAAATTACCACACACATGAGCCAATTGGTTAAACAGTCACCAGGTGCACAAACACATATGATTGCTTATTGGAGGCACACCAGTCAGGTTTACGCACTATAAAAATGCAGCAGGTGAGTTCACCTGACTGTAACCAAAATGGAAGGAGGGTGAGAGGGGGGGGATCTACGGAGGAGGAGGAGGAAGAGGAAAACCAGAAGCAGTTTTTTATTTATTTATATACTGTATATATATATATGATTATATATTTCTTTACTGTAATTGTAACCTGTATTTATTTGATATGTGCCTGATATTTGCTGAGCTTACAGTGTTATGCACACTACTGTAGTAGCGTGAAAACTGGGACATGTTTTGTTGTGATTCTCCATGTTGACATGTTGACTGATTTGTGTTATTATTCTAATTCGTGACCCGTCCCGTCTAAATGTTTAAATGTTGAGCGATTTGCAGTGTCAAATTTCCCACGGGATAATAAAAGTATTTCTATTCTATTCTATTTGGGTATATGGAGAGAAATAAATAATAATTTCATCAGTCTGCAGCATTGGTCTTGTGTAGTGTATGGTGAATGTATTGTATATTTGCACATTCTCCGTGTACCTCACTTATAGTACTCTAATCACTGAGAAGTAGAATTGCTAAAAGTGTATTAGGTTATTTAAGCACAGCAGTGTGTAACTGGTTCAAACTGAATGAAGTCATATGAAATAAATACGTGTGTGTTCATATGATAACAAAATATAATTTTTATAAATGAGTTGTGGTGACTGAACCAAATTAAACTCAGGAGACACGTGTGTTTATTCACAATAAAGGTATTTACATAAATCAAATTGGCTGGAAATGTAAAGTCACAGGGGGGGGGGGGGGGGGGATAAACAATACAACGTGAGGTTCCGGGTAAGTACAGGGAAATCATAGTTCATTCCCGGGAGTAGGGGGAAATCATAACTCGCTCCAATCAGCCACGTGCATTCAGGTAGGTCAGGGGTGTCCAAACTATTTTCAATGGGGGCCCAATTAGAAAATATGAAAACACCCAAGGGCTAACTACATCTATCTTAATGTACTTTCGGACCATAATAAAGTCACATACAAATGCATCGCATTTCAACAATTTTATTTAACTATCATCAATATCAAATCAATAGTCTTTTGTCAGGTGTGCTGTGAACAAAACACAAATAACTCAGCCTTTTTGCACGTTACCAAATGTAATCAGATGTGCAAGGTATTTTAATTTGTAATAAATAGCCTTTCTTTTTCCTTTGGAATGAGACAACACAACGAACAAGGAATAATCTGGGAAATACCCTGTCTACCCAGGTTAATCAAATAAAAAATAAAAAACTTAAATGTAAAAATGTCACATACTGTTTGAACACAACAAAGTCACAACCACTGGATTACAAGATTTACAGTGCAATGACAATATACTTTTTTGTGTAGCCAAGACACCAGGTGTAGGTCTCTTACTGAACAATGTTTTTCTCATCTCACCCACGTCTAGACGCACCACCAAGAGAGAATTGTACACATAGGGATCCAGTTCTGTGAAGCTGAGAAACATCCCATTGATTGATTGAAAACTGTATTAACAGATTGCAGAATGGGTACAGTACAGCTCAATAGTATACAATTGTTAAGGGGATGCAGACCAGAGAAAGACTTTCGTCTTGTTTACATCAGTGTCCCCCATTTTCAATTCATCATAACATATATGACATACGCATACAGGCTTCATTTTACTCACTCATATCACGCAGAAACAAAAAATGATCAATTTGGCATGAGCAAGACAAGAGACAAGCAACTTACTGAAACTAATGAGAGGTGAAACTGAGATCTGGACTGCAGTACAAGCAAGGTCTGGTTTGAGAGCAGTGGTTGAGATGCGTAAAATATCGAGCATGGGTGGGAGTCAGTTAGTCTGGACCTCACTCGCCTCTTGTTCAAGTTCATAACAGAGAATGTCTGCTCACAAATATATGTAGAGCCCAACAAGCTCAGCATTCTCTTTGCAAATGTTCGCATTTCTGGGTATTTATTTACCTTTATCCAGCTGTCGGTAAAAGTCCAGAAGTGAGAGAGGCTGCTGTCGGCCTCGCAACTTTCGATGCATTGCAGTGTCGGGGTCCACAGAGAAGAGAGATGATGCAATACAAGAGATGTAATACTGAATACTTACAGTGTCGGGGTCCACAGAGAAGAGAGATGATGCAATACAAGAGATGTAATACTGAATACTTACAGTGTCGGGGTCCACAGAGAAGAGAGATGATGCAATACAAGAGATGTAATACTGAATACTTACAGTGTCGGGGTCCACAGAGAAGAGAGATGATGCAATACAAGAGATGTAATACTGAATACTTACAGTGTCGGGGTCCACAGAGAAGAGAGATGATGCAATACAAGAGATGTAATACTGAATACTTACAGTGTCGGGGGCCACAGAGAAGAGAGATGATGCAATACAAGAGATGTAATACTGAATACTCCCTCCTTTTGAAAAACCGGGGCCTGTTTTCAAAAGCATGCTTAAGCAATAAAAGAAGAAAAAATTAAATACATATTTTTGTCTGTTTTAGTTATTATTTTCATGTTTGTTCATTGTGACTGCTGTTATGATGAATAATAAAAAGTGTTCTCACAGCTCAGTGAAAGGACCCGAGTGATGAACCCAGGGGTGTCTATGTATAGTGCCTGTTTCCCTGTGCGCCTGCGCAGTAGAGGCTCTGTGATTTGGATCACTTCATTATGGAAATGTTATAGTGTTGAGAAGAGTGTTTCTATTGTATGAAATAATTAATGATTTATCATGTGATTATATATTGTATTAGATCTAATATGCATATTGAGATTGTTTTGTAATGTACAGTTTTTTTAGGTCCGATACTGATATGTATATAGAGCGGGGCGGCCGGTGGACAATATAAGCATATTTCTTTTGCATCTGATCAACAAATAAACAAAAATCAACAAGTTATTATTAACAACACTGGTGATGTGAGAGAACAACACACTGGTTCTGTGGAGCAACACGTGGGCATGGATCACGAGGGCGTCCCACACTAATGTAAGTGGACGTACTAAAGAAAGATGCAGAGGGCAGAGAGTACTGGAAAGCTAGAGACAAACACGTGGAGGATGGAGATGGATGACAACAAGGAATCGCCCAACAAGGATGACAAGAGAGAGAGAGAGAGAAAGAAGAAAGAGAGAGAGATGAAGCCTTTCAGCAATCAGATGAAATAAACCATATTTTTGATAGATGAAGGTTGTAAATTGGGCCAATTTGTTTGGAACACAACTCCAGGAAAGTTGGTTGGTTGGTTACTTAGTAGTTGGATGGTGGGGCATATCATCATCATCATCATCATCATCATCATCATCATCATCATCATCATCTAGTCCTTGTAAAACCATTGAGGCTGCCCTCATTTCCAATGATCAGTCAACAGATGGACAAAATTAAAAGTAGTAATACAACAAGAGGAAAACCGGGCAAATGATCTAAAAACAGACTGATACACAGCAGTTAGTGATCATGGTTTTGAACTGTGCATATCGGAAGAGTATTGATCTTTAAAGTGCATTGAAGGACGTTCCATGAGTCAGGAGCATTAACGGAAAAAGCAGACTTTCCAAGCACAGGACATCTTCCAAGAACTTTATTTGAGCAAGTCAGATAGGCTCCAAAGTTTTACAATTCAGCAACATTGTGATGTACGGTGATAGCTCACCAATAAACAAATACCAATGAGTATTGCGCCTCTCTGCAAGAGAAGACCATTATGGCATGAAACTCCTCATTTTTTGGACCTTGCCAAGCCATCTTACTTTAGTTCTTCTACCCAAGTATGTTTTGTGAGGGAACTATCTTCCCATATGTGTGTACGTCCTCCCTCCCTCCCTCCCTCCCTCCCCTGGGGCTCTCTCTGTCTCTCAGCCCTCCAACTGTGAAATCAGCCTGTTGTTTCTAGCACACCTCTCCAAACCCTGCCATCCTCCCAGCTGCTATTCCCTTTTGAGAGAGAGAGAGAGAGAGAGAGAGAGAGAGAGAGAGAGAGAGAGAGAGAGAGAGAGAGAGAGAGAGAGAGAGAGACCAGTCTTTCTCTGGTCTGCATCCCCTTAACAATTGTGTGTATTGAGCCGTACTGTCCTGTACCCATTCTGCAATCTGTTAATAAAGTGTTCAATCAATCAATCAATCAATCAATCAATCAATCAATCAATGACCCTTCAGTTAGAACCCCCCCCCCCCCCCTTGTCTCTATTCTTATTTTTTATTAATCATTTCCTCTGTAGTAGTATATATATATGAGAACTCTTGTGTTTCTCAGTAGGTGTAGTTCCTACAGAGCGGCAGGCAGGCAGGCAGGCCGCGTGTCTCTGATGCCGTGCAGAGGTTCACCGACCGGTGACACCAAACCGGAGCTTGTTCAGTCTTTTGGCGCCACCTTGTGGCCATATTGATGTGTGTTGTTGTTTTGTTTGAGCTCCAGTATAAACGACGACACTTCTATCTGATCAGAGACACACTCGGTGGTTAAAACCAGTGGCGTCGCGTGGGTAAAATAACAGGGGAAGCCAAAAAAAAATTATTAAAAAAAAAATTATTCAATATTTTTATTAATATTTTTTTTTTTTTTTTTTTTTTTTTTTTTAAAGTCAAGCAGTCACCATGTACACTACAGTATGGCTCGGCGGCCAGTCAAACGTTATTTTTATTTATTTAACAGATTGCAGAATGGGTACAATACAGTACGGCTCAATACACATTTACGATGAATTGAAAATGGGGGACCCTGATGTAAACAAGACGAAAGTCTTTCTCTGGTCTGCATCCCCTTAACAATTGTATGTATTGAGCTGTACTGTACTGTACCCATTCTGCAATCTGTTAATAAAGTTTTCATTCATTCATTCATTCACACACAATTGTATAAGGGGATGCAGACCAGAGAAAGACGTTTGTCTTGTTTACATCAGGGTCATTAATACTGCTGGAGCATTGGTTAATTTTTGGTCCGATATTTCCTTGCGCGATTTTGCGCGCCGCGTGGGAGCAAATTCGAGACACATATTCGGTTGCAAAAAGGTGTCCCACGGTCTCCTCTATGGCCGTGAATATTTTCACGCGGATCGGAATCACGGCGCGCCCGTGGGACACTTTTCCGTTTCGGCGAGTTTATTCCACGCTTTCTGTTTTCCTTTTCTAAGCATTTTAGGGGCTACATGTGAATCAGTAAAAGTTGCGGGACGCCCAGATGTTTCCACGATAGAAAGCTCGCGTGGATCCCATAATAGGCTCACTTAATACAGCGTTTTTAAAATCACGCGACATTTTCAGGGTCGCGAGCCGACCTTTTCCCCTCGTTTTCGATGATGGAAGTGATTTAGGAAAAGCTTCGGCACGCCGAGAGGTCCCCGTGGATTTAATCTCGCGAGGATCGGGGCAATATTCGGCCCGTGGGAACAGTTACGGGTTAATACAATGTTCAGAGTGCAGAGGGGAAAATATGGCACCTGCCCCGCCTCCAGGTGGAATATTATGCTGAACGTCTTCCTCCCAGCTCCGTTTTAAACTTTTAGGGTGTGGCCCAGTGGCAGTCAGCTCGAATCTGATTGGCTAGGATCGGATTTGGAGTTTGGACTCACTCTATAATGCTGGAAGCCTGGAGAAAGAGACCTACCCACTGCTTCTCTCCTATACTAGCTGCAGTAGTGAGCACAGTCTGACAGTGTGTTAGAGGGAGTGAGAAGGAGAAGAGGGAGACATTAAAAAAAAAAAAAAAAAAAAAAAAAACACAGATGCACAGATGAAAATGAATGTAAACTATATTAAAAAAAAATTATATTTTAAATTTTTTTTTTTTTTCATATTTCATATTTCATAATTTGATATGAAATTTATAGGGAGGCATGGCTTCCGTTGGCTTCCACAAGGATTCGCCACTGGTTAAAACATCATCATTCGGGAATAATAATACTAAAGTTCTTCTCTGTCTCCAGAACAACGTCTCTGAGGGAGGACGGTATCTTTTTTTAAATGTTTTATATTGAAACATGGATTTTCCACCAGTTAAATGATATACAAATTCACAAATCAATAATTATTTGAGGGGGGGGGGGGGGGGGGGGGGGGAAGCGATATTTTATAAAAGCTCTGTGGATGTATTATTAAAGAAAAAAAGAATAGTCTACATACTGTACACATTTTATCTATAGCAGCTTTAAGATTCTAACCGTTTCAAATTAACAAGGTGACTTAAGAGTTTCATCCTCCTCTGTTATGAGAAATAAATTACAATTATGGAGAAGTTGGATGATGTAATTGATGGGTCTTGAGTCAATCTAGAACAAAAGAAAAATCGCGGATTGATTGATTGATTAATTGATTGATTTAAATTTCTACTTCCTTCCCACTGACTGCAGCGTTCACTCTCACACTGTCCGACGCTGGCGTACCCACAAACACACACACACACACACACACACACACACACACACTGTGACACACACACACACACACACACATACACACACACACACACACACACACACACACACACTGTGACACACACACACACACGCACACACACACACACACTCCTGTCTGCAACAGCGGGGGAGTCAGACTGAGAGAGAAGCAGCACTGTTTTAAGTGAGCATGGTCTATTGAATTGATTGATTGGTTGATTGCTAATTTTATTACTGTACCCCTGGTTTCCAACTGGTTAAGTTTAGGCTAAAAGAAATAAATAAAAAAATAGGGCGAAGAAAACGTTTTTTTCCTATAGGGCAAAGAAAACTTTTTAATTTGTTTTACCTACTTTATATAGAAGCATCTAAGAATGAAGTTCTATGGAAAGTAGGTCTGCATTCCCTTAACAATTGTGTGTATTGAGCCGTACTGTATTGTACCCATTCTGCATCTGGTAATAAAATTTTCAATCAATCATTCCAATAATACACAGTTGGATGTGTTAGTTGGTTGGATGCACTTCAAGCTGCTTCCACATGAGGCAACTTCTCTCAATCATTCCAATAATACACAGTTGGATGTGTTAGTTTGGTTGGATGCACTTCAAGCTGCTTCCACATGGAGGCAACTTGTCTTTTTTGTAGTTGTGGGAACTACTTTTTCTGGCGGATGGTTTTTTCAATAAATCTTCGATTAATGTGTGTTTATTGTATAGAAATAAGGTTGGATGAATCTGGCAGTTGTATAAAAGCTTTACACCACTTGCAGTCGTGATTTGTGACCAATAAACCATGCCTAGGGGGGTCTAACGACCACCCCTAGGCATGGTTTATTGGTCACAAACCACTCCTGCGCGTGATGTAATGCTTAAATACATATTGCATTTGCATAGATGTAGAAATATATGTTAGCTTATGTTATTTTAACAAATAATTTTAGTTTATCAGAACCCCATATTACTCCATCAATCAATGATCAAACCATTCAAGTAAATAACAAAGAAGAATATCATCAAATACAAGCTATGACATTAAGTTTGTTCAAAACCTTTTTGTCACAGTCAAGAAGGGCAGAACTAACAACTGAGCTGCAAAGAACACGTGGGACAGATGTAGCAGATGTTACAAAAACAAATGGCTGCACACAACCTTGCAGAGGCCACTAATGGAAGATAGTTTAATTAACTTTAATTAACAGATTGCAGAATGGGTACAGTACAGTACAGCTCAATACACACAATTGTTAAGGGAATGCAGACCAGAGAAGGACTTTCGACTTGTTTACTTCATCAAGGTCCCCCATTTTCAATTCGTAATGAAATTGCTATTATGTGTCTGCATGAACACACAACTGTAACTGTACTAAAAAATAACTAAATACGGGTTGTCTCAGTTCACAACTATATTGGTCAAGTTTTGGGTGGGACTTGTTTGCGTCCCTACAGCTTCTTATTCAATTGAGCGAGATGCTCGGTTATGTCACACAGCCAGCTTGCATCTGACAGTTCAGACAATATTTCTTCAACCCTTTGTTACCTATTCCGCCTGGATCTTTTTTGTATTTTGGGCTGTAAAATTGTCAAAGAATGTCTGAGGAGTAAGTGCTTTTGGCTTTTTTCCTTTGTTACTTCATCAATACCTCAGATGTTCAACACACATGTATGTGTAAGAATGTGTAATAACTAAGGCTGTCAAAGCTTTATTAACGCATTAACCCACAATTATTTTAACGCCGCTATTTTTTTACCTGCGCTCTTGGGGGGCCACATCAAATGACGTGGCGGGCCACATTTGGCCCGCGGGCCATGAGTTTGACACCTATGCATTAGACTATTGTGTGATGTCATTATTCAGGCTCATTCTTAACCATCAATATTTGTTCATTTTCTTACTCACCTCTGATATATAATGCCATATTTACTTATTTGCATTTTGCATCTGAAAAAATCATTTAAATTTGAAAAATTAGACCAAATTTATGAACTTGAATTAACATTTATTTGTCTCTGCACTTATAAATCAAAAACTAACAAAATAATCTAATGGAAAATAAATAGTTGTATGGCACAACAGCAGCATTTATCAGGATACAGTAAGTAACATTATCATCTGATAATAAAATGAACATAAAATAAATACTTGTATAAATCAAAATAAATAATGTTATAAACAAATGTGCACAGGTAATCAAGAACTGTATGAAAAATAGTAGCAGCATCTTCTTAGAACAACAAGAAGAAAAGTAACTACTGCAGCATGTCACCGACATGCAGACTGGAAGAGCCGGGATTCAAACCACTGACCTCTTTTATCCAAAGCGAGTAGTGACGACTATATTCTCTTCCTCAACTTCTTGCTCTGAGAGCTAGTCACAGTCCCATTCATCCACTGCTCTGCCAAATGGGCTCCAGATGATTTATTTAACAATATCTTGGCGTTTTTACATGGAAGGCAGCCAATGCATCCCTCCTTGGCAAATAACCAGTCATATTTATTTTTCCAAAAGTTCCACTGACTCGGACCCCAGCATTGTGGTGGTTGAGTAGCAGCGCAGTCCAGGTCTAGTGGTGGAGACTTGGGTCTGGCAGTGGCAACCGGCGCGGTAACAATAACAGGTGCACTGCGCACAGGAGCAGCAGAGCTAACACTAGTACTAGCACTAGCAGTGTCAACTTCAGTGACAGTAGCGCTGCTAGCTGCTACACTAACAGCGTCAGTCTTTGGCCTTTTTATAAAACCAAAGCTGTCCAGCTTTGTACAGCCTTGCGGCGGGTTGAGCCTTTTTTTTTCTTTCTTTTTGGCGGCATGTGGCGTACTGTTTAGTGTTTATGTTTTTAGTTGCAGGACACAGACCGGCAGCTTTCTGTTTACAGCAGCTGCTTGCTGCTTCTTCTTCACTAGGTTGGAGTAGCGTTAAACTTATGGGCGACGCATAGCGGCTTGGAGGTGAAATGCAGCCTATTCCACAACATTAATTACTCAGTTCTTTTAAAAACTGAAAAGAAAAATATGATCTATTAACAATTTATTTAGGTAACATAAATAATACTAATTCGTAAAAAAAAAAAAAAAAAAAATTATATAAATTTTTTGAGAGACCCCCACAGGGGCTCTTGACTATGGGGGCTCAGACTATAGCTATGGGGGCTGAGCCCCCATTGGCCCCCTCATAATTCGAACACTGGTGTGTGTGTGTGTGTGTGTGTGTGTGTGTGTGTGTGTGTGTGTGGGTGTGGGTGTGGGTGTGGGTGTGGGTGTGGGTGTGTGTGTGTGTGTGTGTGTGTGTGTGGGTGTGGGTGTGGGTGTGTGTGTGTGTGTGTGTGTGTGTTATTTACTGGTGGGGGCAGTTTGGGCCATGAGAATGCTCTCAGGACTGTGACAGCGGTTAATCAAGATAACAAGAGACAAAAGAGATGTTAATTCAATCCAATGCCCAACAATGAAAATGGCCAGTTGAAGTGTGATTATCTAAAGTCACATGTTAGCGACAAGTTACAGCGTGAAGACACACCCATAGATAAAGTTTAAACCAAAGGCCACTCTTGGTCTGTAAGTAGGACCTGAATGGAGGATACAATGTTTGAATGTCACTCTGATTGGCCAGGCAAGTGTGACAGTGTATGATGTCATCATAACAGGTCTATAAACCCCATCTGAAAGTATTAGGAGTTAGGCCCTATTCTGCTTTTCCTCCGCCCCATCTTGAGATGCATTGCTGTGCCATACGTGAGTAACTATACGTTTGAATGTATATTGAACAACTGTTAGTTGACGAATGTAAGGTCAATGCACTGGACCAGGTGAATGTAAAGAGTATTGATAACCATGTAATTAATTTGAATGAATTGATCCTGATGTAGAGGGAGAGGCTCTAGTGGTGGGTTTAGATATTTGTCATTTCTCTGTCTGCTAAATGAAATTGCCCCTACTGCCTGATCCAAAATAATCAGTTTTACAACAGCTTGTAATTTTAAGATAATACATGTATGTTACAACAAAAACTATTGTTTTGATGGTGGAAACATTAGTAGTAGGAAAACGTGTTTACCATTGTTTACTTTAGAACACATACAGTAGTTATATAGATGCATGTTCCAGTTGTCAACGACTTGTAGATGGCATCAGGGTTCGAATTATCACCTGAGAGCTATGGGGGCCCCCTGAATATTTTTTTTTACTATTTTTTTCCTGGAATTGTGGCTGTTTTCTAAGTCATATTTAGAGGAATATCTCATTAGGATTAGTCTAATACTAAGTAATAATGACATCACACAACATTCTAATCATTAGACCAGGGGTGTCAAACTCATTTTCACAGAGGGCCACATCAGCATTATGGTTGCCCTCAAAGGGCCAAAGACCGTATTAATGTTAATGTAATGTAAAATAAATGTAGCTACTCATTTACATATTGTTAAACATGTTGTTTCTGTATTTATTACTTATTCAAGTTATACATATTGCATATGCATTTGCATAGATGTAAAAATATATGTTAGCTTATGTTATTTTAACAAATAATTTTAGTTTATCAGAACCCCATATTACTCCATCAATCAATGATCAAACCATTCAAGTAAATAACAAAGAAGAATATCATCAAATACAAGCTATGACATTAAGTTTGTTCAAAACCTTTTTGTCACAGTCAAGAAGGGCAGAACTAACAACTGAGCTGCAAAGAACACGTGGGACAGATGTAGCAGATGTTACCAAAACAAATGGCTGCACACAACCTTGCAGAGGCCACTAATGGAAGATAGTTTAATTAACTTTAATTAACAGATTGCAGAATGGGTACAGTACAGTACAGCTCAATACACACAATTGTTAAGGGAATGCAGACCAGAGAAAGACTTTCGACTTGTTTACTTCAGGGTCCCCCATTTTCAATTCATCATAACATATATGACACACACGACATACAGATAGACAGTACAGATACATTCATGACATACCAGATTTGCAAATACAGTACTGTTTGTGATACAAAAAGAGTCCAGAAATGAGAGAAGAGAAGAAGTACCCAGAGACAGATCTACAGTATTGGTACAGTATATTATCCTGTAAAACAATAAAGTCGTGATGACAAAAGTTGGCTATAAGAGAATAGTCTACACACTAGATCAATATGTCTGCAGATGTGCTATACAAGCTCATAAGATAAGAGTGTAATACCTTATTAGGTAGCAGTCTATTCAAAGGTTAAAACAAGGTTTCCCCCAGTAGATTAGGCTTATATTAAGCTACTCTCCCAATCTAATTTATATTATCACAAGAAATAAGAATTCTAGATCCAAAATTGAGTCACTTGTTGTCTACAGCGGTGACTTCTCTTTCTTTCTGCCCTCCTCAGTTCCTCTCTTAACAGGGGTGTCAAACTCATTTTCACAGAGCAGCGGTGACTTCTCTTTCTTTCTACCCTCCTCAGTTCCTCTCTACAGGGGTGTCAAACTCATTTTCACAGAGGGCCACATCAGCATTATGGTTGCCCTCAAAGGGCCAAAGACCGTATTAATGTTAATGTAATGTAAAATAAATGTAGCTACTCATTTACATATTGTTAAACATGTTGTTTCTGTATTTATTACTTATTCAAGTTTTATACAACGGCATGCAAATTTCTCGATTCTGATTGGCCATTTACACGTCTTTATTGGAAACAATCCACGGTCCTGGGCTCAGGACCCGCCCACAACCGAATCACATATCACTCCCCGGCTCACTCCGGGAGAAAACAAGATCGCGGACAACAAATGGATATGTTGATAGCACCATAACGACTAAATATGAAGCGATTCTGTCAAGGGGAATGTGTTAGTCCTTTAAACAATGTTGGATGATGTAATTGATGGGTCTTGAGTCAATCTAGAACAAAAGAAAAATCGCGGATTGATTGATTGATTAATTGATTGATTTAAATTTCTACTTCCTTCCCACTGACTGCAGCGTTCACTCTCACACTGTCCGACGCTGGCGTACCCACAAACACACACACACACACACACACACACACACACACACACACTGTGACACACACACACACACACACACATACACACACACACACACACACACACACACACACTGTGACACACACACACACACGCACACACACACACACACTCCTGTCTGCAACAGCGGGGGAGTCAGACTGAGAGAGAAGCAGCACTGTTTTAAGTGAGCATGGTCTATTGAATTGATTGATTGGTTGATTGCTAATTTTATTACTGTACCCCTGGTTTCCAACTGGTTAAGTTTAGGCTAAAAGAAATAAATAAAAAAATAGGGCGAAGAAAACGTTTTTTTCCTATAGGGCAAAGAAAACTTTTTAATTTGTTTTACCTACTTTATATAGAAGCATCTAAGAATGAAGTTCTATGGAAAGTAGGTCTGCATTCCCTTAACAATTGTGTGTATTGAGCCGTACTGTATTGTACCCATTCTGCATCTGGTAATAAAATTTTCAATCAATCATTCCAATAATACACAGTTGGATGTGTTAGTTGGTTGGATGCACTTCAAGCTGCTTCCACATGAGGCAACTTCTCTCAATCATTCCAATAATACACAGTTGGATGTGTTAGTTTGGTTGGATGCACTTCAAGCTGCTTCCACATGGAGGCAACTTGTCTTTTTTGTAGTTGTGGGAACTACTTTTTCTGGCGGATGGTTTTTTCAATAAATCTTCGATTAATGTGTGTTTATTGTATAGAAATAAGGTTGGATGAATCTGGCAGTTGTATAAAAGCTTTACACCACTTGCAGTCGTGATTTGTGACCAATAAACCATGCCTAGGGGGGTCTAACGACCACCCCTAGGCATGGTTTATTGGTCACAAACCACTCCTGCGCGTGATGTAATGCTTAAATACATATTGCATTTGCATAGATGTAGAAATATATGTTAGCTTATGTTATTTTAACAAATAATTTTAGTTTATCAGAACCCCATATTACTCCATCAATCAATGATCAAACCATTCAAGTAAATAACAAAGAAGAATATCATCAAATACAAGCTATGACATTAAGTTTGTTCAAAACCTTTTTGTCACAGTCAAGAAGGGCAGAACTAACAACTGAGCTGCAAAGAACACGTGGGACAGATGTAGCAGATGTTACAAAAACAAATGGCTGCACACAACCTTGCAGAGGCCACTAATGGAAGATAGTTTAATTAACTTTAATTAACAGATTGCAGAATGGGTACAGTACAGTACAGCTCAATACACACAATTGTTAAGGGAATGCAGACCAGAGAAGGACTTTCGACTTGTTTACTTCATCAAGGTCCCCCATTTTCAATTCGTAATGAAATTGCTATTATGTGTCTGCATGAACACACAACTGTAACTGTACTCAAAAATAACTAAATACGGGTTGTCTCAGTTCACAACTATATTGGTCAAGTTTTGGGTGGGACTTGTTTGCGTCCCTACAGCTTCTTATTCAATTGAGCGAGATGCTCGGTTATGTCACACAGCCAGCTTGCATCTGACAGTTCAGACAATATTTCTTCAACCCTTTGTTACCTATTCCGCCTGGATCTTTTTTGTATTTTGGGCTGTAAAATTGTCAAAGAATGTCTGAGGAGTAAGTGCTTTTGGCTTTTTTCCTTTGTTACTTCATCAATACCTCAGATGTTCAACACACATGTATGTGTAAGAATGTGTAATAACTAAGGCTGTCAAAGCTTTATTAACGCATTAACCCACAATTATTTTAACGCCGCTATTTTTTTACCTGCGCTCTTGGGGGGCCACATCAAATGACGTGGCGGGCCACATTTGGCCCGCGGGCCATGAGTTTGACACCTATGCATTAGACTATTGTGTGATGTCATTATTCAGGCTCATTCTTAACCATCAATATTTGTTCATTTTCTTACTCACCTCTGATATATAATGCCATATTTACTTATTTGCATTTTGCATCTGAAAAAATAATTTAAATTTGAAAAATTAGACCAAATTTATGAACTTGAATTAACATTTATTTGTCTCTGCACTTATAAATCAAAAACTAACAAAATAATCTAATGGAAAATAAATAGTTGTATGGCACAACAGCAGCATTTATCAGGATACAGTAAGTAACATTATCATCTGATAATAAAATGAACATAAAATAAATACTTGTATAAATCAAAATAAATAATGTTATAAACAAATGTGCACAGGTAATCAAGAACTGTATGAAAAATAGTAGCAGCATCTTCTTAGAACAACAAGAAGAAAAGTAACTACTGCAGCATGTCACCGACATGCAGACTGGAAGAGCCGGGATTCAAACCACTGACCTCTTTTATCCAAAGCGAGTAGTGACGACTATATTCTCTTCCTCAACTTCTTGCTCTGAGAGCTAGTCACAGTCCCATTCATCCACTGCTCTGCCAAATGGGCTCCAGATGATTTATTTAACAATATCTTGGCGTTTTTACATGGAAGGCAGCCAATGCATCCCTCCTTGGCAAATAACCAGTCATATTTATTTTTCCAAAAGTTCCACTGACTCGGACCCCAGCATTGTGGTGGTTGAGTAGCAGCGCAGTCCAGGTCTAGTGGTGGAGACTTGGGTCTGGCAGTGGCAACCGGCGCGGTAACAATAACAGGTGCACTGCGCACAGGAGCAGCAGAGCTAACACTAGTACTAGCACTAGCAGTGTCAACTTCAGTGACAGTAGCGCTGCTAGCTGCTACACTAACAGCGTCAGTCTTTGGCCTTTTTATAAAACCAAAGCTGTCCAGCTTTGTACAGCCTTGCGGCGGGTTGAGCCTTTTTTTTTCTTTCTTTTTGGCGGCATGTGGCGTACTGTTTAGTGTTTATGTTTTTAGTTGCAGGACACAGACCGGCAGCTTTCTGTTTACAGCAGCTGCTTGCTGCTTCTTCTTCACTAGGTTGGAGTAGCGTTAAACTTATGGGCGACGCATAGCGGCTTGGAGGTGAAATGCAGCCTATTCCACAACATTAATTACTCAGTTCTTTTAAAAACTGAAAAGAAAAATATGATCTATTAACAATTTATTTAGGTAACATAAATAATACTAATTCGTAAAAAAAAAAAAAAAAATATTATATAAATTTTTTGAGAGACCCCCACAGGGGCTCTTGACTATGGGGGCTCAGACTATAGCTATGGGGGCTGAGCCCCCATTGGCCCCCTCATAATTCGAACACTGGTGTGTGTGTGTGTGTGTGTGTGTGTGTGTGTGTGTGTGTGTGTGTGTGGGTGTGGGTGTGGGTGTGGGTGTGGGTGTGTGTGTGTGTGTGTGTGTGTGTGTGTGTGGGTGTGGGTGTGGGTGTGGGTGTGTGTGTGTGTGTGTGTGTGTGTTATTTACTGGTGGGGGCAGTTTGGGCCATGAGAATGCTCTCAGGACTGTGACAGCGGTTAATCAAGATAACAAGAGACAAAAGAGATGTTAATTCAATCCAATGCCCAACAATGAAAATGGCCAGTTGAAGTGTGATTATCTAAAGTCACATGTTAGCGACAAGTTACAGCGTGAAGACACACCCATAGATAAAGTTTAAACCAAAGGCCACTCTTGGTCTGTAAGTAGGACCTGAATGGAGGATACAATGTTTGAATGTCACTCTGATTGGCCAGGCAAGTGTGACAGTGTATGATGTCATCATAACAGGTCTATAAACCCCATCTGAAAGTATTAGGAGTTAGGCCCTATTCTGCTTTTCCTCCGCCCCAGCTTGAGATGCATTGCTGTGCCATACGTGAGTAACTATACGTTTGAATGTATATTGAACAACTGTTAGTTGACGAATGTAAGGTCAATGCACTGGACCAGGTGAATGTAAAGAGTATTGATAACCATGTAATTAATTTGAATGAATTGATCCTGATGTAGAGGGAGAGGCTCTAGTGGTGGGTTTAGATATTTGTCATTTCTCTGTCTGCTAAATGAAATTGCCCCTACTGCCTGATCCAAAATAATCAGTTTTACAACAGCTTGTAATTTTAAGATAATACATGTATGTTACAACAAAAACTATTGTTTTGATGGTGGAAACATTAGTAGTAGGAAAACGTGTTTACCATTGTTTACTTTAGAACACATACAGTAGTTATATAGATGCATGTTCCAGTTGTCAACGACTTGTAGATGGCATTGTTGTTGGTATTCTGCTTTTCATAGATTATCTCTAGCCTAAATAACTGCAGAGATAGATCCTTGTTGATTGTGCATTATTTCCTTCATATCACATCAGTCCTTCATTCACTATTTGATATGTAATATGAAGGGAATATGAATTAATATTAAAATACTTATTTTGTTAACCCATATCATTCCTTTCATTAATACTGAGAAGTTCTAACTTACTTTGTCTTATCTGTTCTGCTCTGTGTTCAAACTGTCTTCTATGTTCTGTGTGGTGTGTTCTAACTTACTTTGTCTTCTCTGTTCTGTGTTCAACCTGTCTTCTATGTTCTGTGTGGTGTGTTCTAACTTACTCTGTCTTCTCTGTTCTGTGTTCAAACTGTCTTCTCTGTTCTGTGTGATGTGTTCTAACTTCTAAAATTTGGCCGATGTTATACATACAATTACATACAATTATACATACAATTGTTAAGGGGATGCAGACCAGAGAAAGACTTTCGTCTTGTTTACATCAGGATCCCCCTGTTTACATCAGTAATCATCGGTAACATTTAGAATTGATTTCAAGGTCCTCCTCCTTATATACAAAGTATAAACATTGCGATCATCTACTACTGGTCTATTGAAGGTTCCAAGCCACAGTCTAAAGAAAATCAGGGATGCAGCCTTTGCTAACTATGCACCAAAGTTATGGAACACACTACCTATGGACATTAGGGAAGCTAGATCTCTTAATATTTTCAGAAATAAGCTAAAAACGTACCTCTTCACCATAGCCTTCTAATACACCAAGCTGTTGATTGTACTGTAGCACTATTTTACTCTGGCCATTCTATTGCATAATTTTACTATCTATTCTACTATTCTATTATTGCACTGTATATCCGTTGAGTTCATTGTGTGTGTCTGTGTGCGGGGGGGGGGGGGGGGGGGGGGGGCGTGAACCGACTCATTGCCAGACGTGAGCGATTCGACTCACGCTCACGGCAATGAATCGGCTCTTATGAACGAGTCGCTCATGACCGACCCATCACTAATGTAATGCACAATATTATCATTCTTCCCTTGTGTTGAACCAACTCTCTCTGGGCCTCAGCCAAATAAAATACTAAGGGAAACCATGTTTTGGGAATCCAAGTTTATTGCCCCTCGCTATTGGAGTCTGGGGTAACCTCATTTTATCATCTCCTCTCCTTCAGTAAACTGTGTTAGATAACGAAGGTTATCCTATAACCCTAGTTATATGAATACTGGCTGAGCGTCTCGCTCTGCCATTATGAGATATCATCTCTCCAGCACCTACTGGGCCCGTGGAAACATTTTACATGCACCTCACTTGCACGTGACCATGCGAGGCGCGATTGGCCAGTATGCTATATAACTACCTATATGCTTATTACAATATACGTCAGGGTCTCAAGATGAAAACATTTACAAGCTTTGTTCTGTTTTACCAGTGATCAACAATGGCAACGCATAAAGAACGACTGTCCAAAATCCTGGAGGAGTTAATAAAGGAGGAGCTGAAGAAGAACATACAGGACGTGGTGGATCTGATGGTGCAGAACTATTCTGATGTAGCTGTGAAGATTACAGAGGAGATACTGAAGAAGCTCGACAGGAATGATCTGGTGGCAGATCTACAAGCAGGTATTCATGTCAGCCTCTACCTCTTTTATCTTTGAATAAATATGTGTATGCCTTTAGCTTTCAGTGATTTTCTCTCTTGCCTCTGAGATAGATGTTTAAAGGGACAGTTCACATTTTTAGGAAAAGAAGAAAATAATAATATAAGATGTATATCTGGTAGATGGCAATGTTGTTGGTATTCTGCTTTTCATAGATTATCTCTAGCCTAAATAACTGCAGAGATAGATCCTTGTTGATTGTGCATAATTTCCTTCATATCACATCAGTCATTCATTCACTATTTGATATGTAATATGAAGGGAATATGAATAATATTAAAATACTTATTTTGTTAACCCATATCATTCCTTTCATTAATACTGAGAAGAAGATAATGAATGAATGAGTGATGTGGTGCACAATGTTACCTTGTTTTATAAGATATTGTGTCAACTTAAACACTTTCTTCACAAACATAGCCACAACACTGGTAAACAAACTACCCTCCCACTCAGGGCAGTATGGGGTAGAACACATAGTAGCATACTACAAGAACCTAGGCGTCCACAAAGACGATTTCAAACTGGAAATGGTAACTACAGATGAGGTACTCAAAAAACTGAGCGCCCTCCAACCGAACAAGGCCACTGGCCATGACAACATCCCCTCCAAATTCCTCAGAGACTCAGCAGCAGTGATGCCACAGATTACTTGTAAAAGTAATCTGATTACTGATTACTGATTACTCCTTTAAAAAGTAATCTTAGTTACTTTACTGATTACTTGATTATCAGAGTAACTTAGTTACTTTGAAAGTAACTAGGTTACGAAGTCGTCGTCCCTGCTGCTGCCACAACATAAGAATGACAAAAAAAAATTGTAAAATGTACTCAGTTTGAGTAAAATGTACTAATAGGGCAGGTAGGCCTATCTATATATCTATAGATTTCACAAAAGATAAATGGTCAATAACACCACATGTAGGCTGATATGTAGCCTACCTTTGAGGCCTGCCCTATTCAGATATGGTTCTAATGTTCCTAGTGAAACAGGGGAGAGGGGTGAGTAAACCAGTGATTATATCTCAGTAACAGAATCTTCTCAAACCTCTTGTCAGAAAGTCTGTTCCTTCTAGGCGTGAGCACCAACCCTCCCAGACTAAAAAGCCGTTCCACAGGAGCACTTGATGGGTTGGAGTGTTATACTTCAAGAAAATGTTCTTTATGTTTGAAGGTCTATCCAGTATCTGAAGCTCATGCTCTTAAAAAACAGTCTATTAAACGGTACTGCTCCTCCTATGCTATTATTATTATTATTATTATTATTATTATTATTATTATTATTATTATTATTATTATTATTATGATTGTTATTGTTATTGTTATTGTTATTATTATTATTATTATTATTATTATTATTATTATTATTATTATTATTATTATTATTATTATTATTATTATTATTATTATTATTATTATTATTTATTATTGTGTGCTACTGACAACCTACATACTGCAGTATTGATTGATTGATTGATTGAAAAGCTTGTAATTTTAAGATAATACATGTATGTTACAACAAAAACTATTGTTTTGATGGTGGAAACATTAGTATTAGGAACACATTTTTTATCATTGTTTAGAACACATACAGTAGTTATATAGATGCATGTTCCAGTTGTCAACGACTTGTAGATGGCATTGTTGTTGGTATTCTGCTTTTCATAGATTATCTCTAGCCTAAATAACTGCAGAGATAGATCCTTGTTGATTGTGCATTATTTCCTTCATATCACATCAGTCCTTCATTCACTATTTGATATGTAATATGAAGGGAATATGAATTAATATTAAAATACTTATTTTGTTAACCCATATCATTCCTTTCATTAATACTGAGAAGAAGATAATGCATGCATGAGTGATGTGGTGCACAATGTTACCTTGTTTTATAAGATATTGTGTCAACTATCTTCTTCAATTTGAATCAGTCTCTGCCCTGCAGCTGTAGCAGGTTTCTAGATGTGTTCAAACGGTCTTCTCTGTTCTGTGTGATGTGTTCTAACTTACTTTGTCTTCTCTGTTCTGTTCTGTGTTCAAACTGTCTTCTCTGTTCTGTGTGATGTGTTCTAACTTACTTTGTCTTCTCTGTTCTGCTCTGTGTTCAAACTGTCTTCTCTGTTCTGTGTGATGTGTTCTAACTTACTTTGTCTTCTCTGTTCTGTGTTCAAACTGTCTTCTATGTTCTGTGTGGTGTGTTCTAACTTACTCTGTCTTCTCTGTTCTGTGTTCAAACTGTCTTCTCTGTTCTGTGTGATGTGTTCTAACTTACTTTGTCTTCTCTGTTCTGCTCTGTGTTCAAACTGTCTTCTCTGTTCTGTGTGATGTGTTCTAACTTACTTTGTCTTCTCTGTTCTGCTCTGTGTTCAAACTGTCTTCTCTGTTCTGTGTGATGTGTTCTAACTTCTAAAATTTGGCTGATGTTATACATACAATTACATACAATTATACATACAATTGTTAAGGGGATGCAGACCAGAGAAAGACTTTCGTCTTGTTTACATCAGGATCCCCCTGTTTACATCAGTAATCATCGGTAACATTTAGAATTGATTTCAAGGTCCTCCTCCTTATATACAAAGTATAAACATTGCGATCATCTACTACTGGTCTATTGAAGGTTCCAAGCCACAGTCTAAAGAAAATCAGGGATGCAGCCTTTGCTAACTATGCACCAAAGTTATGGAACACACTACCTATGGACATTAGGGAAGCTAGATCTCTTAATATTTTCAGAAATAAGCTAAAAACGTACCTCTTCACCATAGCCTTCTAATACACCCCGCTGTTGATTGTACTGTAGCACTATTTTACTCTGGCCATTACTTTGTCTTCTCTGTTCTGTTCTGTGTTCCAACTGTCTTCTCTGTTCTGTGTGATGTGTTCTAACTTACTTTGTCTTCTCTGTTCGAACTGTCTTCTCTGTTCTGTGTGATGTGTTCTAACTTACTCTGTCTTCTCTGTTCTGTTCTGTGTTCAAACTGTCTTCTCCGTTCTGTGTGATGTGTTCTAACTTACTTTGTCCTCTCTGTTCTGTGTGATGTGTTCTAACTTACTTTGTCTTCTAAGGTTTCTCTCCTCCACACTGCCTGTGGAGCATTTTTTCCCTATTATTTGCATTTATTTTTAATTTGTTGGACCTTATGGTGTTCTTGTTCTGTTCTTGACGTATTGTTATGTTTCTTCTTGACTTGTTTAAAGAAGACGTGTACGGCCCATGGAGACATTAACGTGTGTTGTCGGGCCTTACAAATACATTTGATTTGATTCTCTGTTCTCCAGGAGTCCAAGCTGAGACAAGATCAACTGACTCAGAGACTGGAGGCACTGCTATTGCTATAGGAGGACCTATTGAAACTGGTGAATGAAACATTAATTATAAATAAATGTATCCTGATGTAGGTGGAGAGGCTCTAGTGGTGGGTTTAGATATTTGTAATGTCTCTGTCTGCTAAATGAAATTAGCCCTATCTGCCTGATCCAAAATAATCAGTATTATTTATAACAGCTTGTAATTTTACTAATATAAAATGTTCTCTTGCAGATGGCATTGTTGTTGGTATTCTGCTTTTCATAGATTGTCTCTAGCCTAAATAACTGCAGAGATAGATCCTTGTTGATAGTGCATGTTGACAGAATTGGCTATGGGGCGACAATAATATGTTCATGAGGCATGGTTTCTATCTTTAGCCTTTAATCGGCGTGGTTTATTATTTACATTGCACAACAGCAGCACATGAGATCTTCTCTCCGTGAGAGGTAGATGGGAAGAGACAGAGGGGGAGTTAACCAACTCCTTTTGTACCTCGTACCTGGCAGCAGCATTTACAGCTCCGCCTATAGCGCCCTCCAGTGGAAACAGTTATGCACAGTTAGACAGTTACTCAGTTACTTGCAATCCTATATATAACCTCTAACTTTAACAGTGCATTATTTCCTTCATATCACAACACTCCTTCATTCACTATTTGATATGTAATATGAAGGGAATCTTCATTCATATTAGAATACTTATTTTGTTAACCCATATCATTCCTTTCATTAACACTGAGAAGAAGATAATGAATGCATGAGTGATGTGGTGCACAATGTTACCTTGTTTTATAAGATATTGTGTCAACTATCTTCTTCAATTTGAATCAGTCTCTGCCCTGCAGCTGTAGCAGGTTTCTAGATGTGTTCCAACTGTCTTCTCTGTTCTGTGTGGTGTGTTCTAACTTACTTTGTCTTCTCTGTTCTGTTCTGTGTTCAAACTGTCTTCTATGTTCTGTGTGGTGTGTTCTAACTTACTTTGTCTTCTCTGTTCTGTGTTCAAACTGTCTTCTCTGTTCTGTGTGATGTGTTCTAACTTACTTTGTCTTCTCTGTTCTCCAGGAGTCCAAGCTGAGACAAGATCAACTGACTCAGAGACTGGAGGCACTGCTATTGCTATAGGAGGACCTATTGAAACTGGTGAATGAAACATTAATTATAAATAAATTTATCCTGATGTAGGTGGAGAGGCTCTAGTGGTGGGTTTTGTCATTTCTCTGTCTGCTAAATTAAATTGCCCCCATCTGACTGGTCCAAAATAATCCATTTTACAACAGCTTGTAATTTTAATACAACAAAAACTATTGTTTTAATGGTGGAAACATTAGTATTAGGAACACATTTTTTATCATTGTTTAGAACACATACAGTAGTTATATAGATGCATGTTCCAGTTGTTAAGGACAGAGCACTTGTCTGAATCTGATATCATGGCTAACAAACTAAATATTGCATACATTTTTAGGTATCAAACAGTACAAGGCCAATGTGATGGTCACGTGTAAGAGTATACAGGACGAGAAGAATACGAAGATACTTCTAAATGACGGCTACACAGAGGGCCTTCTCAACCATGGAGGAACTGGGGATGTCATCTGGGACCATGAGGTCAGACAGATTGAAGCATGGAAACCAGAAACATCAATCAAATGTGATGAGCTATATGAGAAAGAAATCAAAACGGTCATGACAACGGGAGTGGCAGGCATTGGAAAAACATACCTTGTAAACAAGTTATTCCTGGACTGGGCTGAAGAAAAGACAAACCAAGACATCCATCTTGTATTTCGACTCCCATTTCGAGAGTTGAATGACTTGAAGGCGGAGATTTGCTTGGTGGACCTTATCGGTGAATGTACTGAAGATATTACAGAAGAGGTCCTCACTGAAGTTTTCACAGAATTACAGAATTCAAACAACCGAAATGTTAAAACAAACAAGTACAGAGTTCTGTTCATCTGTGATGGTCTGGATGAATGTCGTCTTCATTTAGACTTTGAAAACAAGGAGACATTTACTAATGTCACAGAGCCGACCTCAGTAGACAACCTGCTGACAAACCTCATCAAGGGGAAACTGCTTCCCTCTGCTCTCATCTGGATAACCTCCCGACCTGCAGCAGCCCATAAGATCCCTCCTGAGTATGTTGACATGTTTACCGAGGCACGAGGATTCACTGATCCACAGATGGAGGAGTTCTTCAAGAAGAGATTCAGTGATAATGTGGAGCTGGCCAGCAGTATCATCTCACACATCAAGGCATCAAAGAGCCTCCACATCATGTGCCACATCCCAGTCTTCTGTTCGGTCTCTGCTACAGTTCTGGAGAGAATGCTGACAGACAAAAGTGACCAAGACAGAGTGCTGCCCAAGACCCTGACGGAGATCTACATCAGGTTTCTGGTGTTTCAGTCCATACGAGGGAATAGGTACCATGGAGACCAAGTACCAAGTACCACGTTCCAAGACTGGAATACAAAGCCCAGTAAGAGCATTCTGTCTCTGGCGAAACTAGCTTTTGAACAGCTGGAGGAAGGCAACCCGATCTTCTATGAAAAGGACCTGAAAAAGAGTGGCATTGATGTCGAAGCAGCCTCAGTGTGGTCAGGAGTGTTCACACAGATCTTTAAAAAAGAAGATGAGGGAGTAAAGGTGTTCAGCTTCATCCATCTGAGCATTCAGGAGTTTCTGGCTGCTCTTCATGTCTTTCTTGCATTCAACAACGAAAATGTGAATCTGCTAGAACCATCCTGGTTCTATAGGGTGCTTCTTAAACAACCCTTCTATAACGGTGCTGTGAAAAAGGCCGTACAGAGTGAGAATGGACATCTGGACCTTTTTCTCCGCTTCCTCCTGGGTCTCTCACTGAAGACCAATCAGATGATCATACCAGACCTGCTGACAAAGACAAGAAGCAGCTCAAAGACTAATCAGAAGACAGTTGAGTACATCAAGAAGAAGATCAGAGAGGATCCATCTTCAGAGAGAAGCATCAATCTGTTCCACTGTCTGAATGAGCTCAATGATCATTCTCTAGTGGAGGAGATCCAACGGTACCTGAACCAAGGAAGGTTATCCACTGACGTCCAACTTTCCCCGGCTCAGTGGTCAGCTCTGACATTTGTGTTGCTGACATCAGAAGAGAATCTGGACGTGTTTGACCTGAAGAAATATTCTGCATCACATGAGGCTCTTTTGGGACTGCTGCCAGTGGTCAACGCCTGCAGTAAAGCTATGTAAGTGTTCCGTCTAGATAATACCTAGATAATTAAGTGTTCTGTGTAGATACTATCTAGATAATTAAGTGTTCTGTGTAGATACTATCTAGATAATTAAGTGTTCTGTATAGATAATACTCCCTTGATTAAATTTATTATTTTGTCAGGGATAGTAGCAACAATCACCATCATCATCATTAGTAATTAATTTAGTATATCACTGTTAAAAGTAGAATGTGTAATGTAGTCAAACAGTGACCTCTTGAGCCCTTCTCGGTATTGCACTTTGTTTAAATATGTTGTTTTGGTCTGATGTGTGGTTTAGTAACTTACTGTGCATTTCTCCAGGCCTCTTTTTTGGCAGAGCTTGAGGTGTGGTCAGCAATGGCAACCCAATCCATCCCTATACCCATTCAAACCCAACCCACACATCAGACCAAAACAAAACATGTAAAAGTGCAATCCCAAGCGGGGCTCTCTAGAGGGCTTATGTCACTGTTTGATGGCATTACAGAGTCTACCGTTAATATGATGGATGGAATAAGGGTCTAGAAGGGTACTCGGAGAGATGTCCGTCTAGGCTACAACATGTATTAGCCTACACTTCATTCCTGTCATGAATGGATCAAGACCCTCCTCTGCCTGCACATTTCCTTCAACTGTGGAATCGCTGTCCCACAGCAGTGCTCACTCAAGCCTTTAGGCACTGAGACGTCTGTGTTAATGAACCATAATAGCGCACCTGATAATTACTTCTACAGCTGTGACTGGTCACGGTTACCTTTATTTATATAGCACATATAAAACCAACCGAAGTTGAACCAAAGTGCTTCACAGTACAAAGAAACTGACAAAGTCAATACAATACAATAAATACACTAGATAGTCACAACAGGACCAGGGCTTAACAAGCCTCAAAAAGCCAATGAAAGCCTGAAGCGAACATGAAGCGATGAAGTGATGTGGTCACGCTTCTTTGTGCCAGAGGCACGCAGCAGCGCTTACAATTTTTAAAGCAATTAAAGATATCTCCTGTTTTGGATTTTCTCCGTCCCTGGAGACTGCCAGTGGGTGTGGAGAATAGTGTAGTGAGAAAGTGGTGTGGTTTCTGGCCAGACCAGCCATCTTGTTTCATGAAATATCATACATTGTAAATACACCCATAAACAAAACACTGCTAAGCAAACACAATGTTGTTTTAACAAGAGATTGTTCTGACTACTCTGAAACTAAGGTTTATCAACTACGATACAAGGTTCATTCTGGCACTTCCATGTTGTAAAGTGTTGCTAGAGAGCTGATTACAGGAGTCTAGGTGATGCTGAAAATAACTGCATGTGTCACTGAACAGTTTAACAAACCATGTATTGTACACACAACCCATAGCCATACAGTAGTGTAGTGGCTTCTTGTAGGTCAACCAGGTAGTGTCTTTAACATGCACATTCCAAAAAATCCAAAACGAGATCCAAGGTATTATGAATTAAATTATAGATTTATTTTAAGCATCTAAATAAAACACCAAAAGAAAGATTCCAATACTCATAAATAATAGTATTCTAACACTGATGTGGTTTAAAGAAAAATGTATGACCTGGCACCTTCACCAAACATTTTTACCATGCCTAGGCCTTCTCTTCCTGCTCATTAAACCACCTGAGATTCCAAGAGTCCCCGCCCCTCACTCTCAACATGCACTACCGGCCTTTGGACACTAGGTGGGGTAGATGACTACAGAGGGGCAGAAACAAAATGTAAACAAATGATAGATACACTAAGAACACAATAGAATGGCTCCAACAAGTAGTGTCCATCACTAAACATGAAGCGGTTGTGGCATAGGCATATTTTAGCCAATGCAACAATGAGACCGTTGGGCGGTTGATCAGACATTCTTTCTAGTAATGTGTTGGTTCACATTGATGCCTGTTGTATTTGTGTGTACAGTTACTCAATGTTCATGGTGGCCAGAAACATTCACATCAAGTTGATCAAACTTGCAGAGGAAATCAGAGGAGTCAGGTAATCATGTAGGATGGTAGTTAATGTAGGAATGGTTGGATAAAGTGATCAACTCATTTGGATAGTGGTTCTACCAGGGAGTCATTGATGTAGGACGGTAGTTTAAGTTGTAATGGTTGGTTATAATGATCAACATATTGGGACAGTAACAGAGTCATTGCTGGACACAGTGGGGCGACCAGGACACAGTGTTTTGTTCCTGTGCATTTTTGGGAGTAAATACAAAACTGGGCTCCTTTGCTGATTTATGTAAAAGATAACTGTGGTCGCAGAACCTTTGATGTGGCCAGATTTGAGAGCTTCATCAATAACCGGTTTGATGATGTTGCGAGTGAATGTCCTGGGGCTGTTGCTGGATTTCCTGTATGTACTGGTATCAGACAGCTGTCACATGGCTTCAGTGTAGTGAAGGACACCTACAGCTCCACCTTTTTATTGGCTGGTTGGATGACAATGGAATTGTCTTATTGTTGCAAATCCAACTCAAATGAAAATTAAATAAAGTCGGCCATAGGACTGTCACGCTGTGAGAGTCTCCAGGGTTGGTTTTAGTCTTGGGGCCATCTTAGTTAACGTTAGCAACTAACGTTAGCTTAAGATCCAGTAGGTTTACAGTGGCTTTGGCAAACAGGGATGGTGAGGATTTTAAGCATGTTAGACACATTGGACCCGTTGTTAGCATTCATTATCCATTTTCAACAACCTCCTGCTCATATCCAAAATGGTCCCACACTACTGATTTAAGTCATATTTTTCGCGGATATAAATACTTCCTTCTACCATTTTGGTTTTCACAGCATGTCTCCTAATGCCTGTGTGGCTGTTGGTGGGAGTGGCATACACACAGATTTTCACTGCACATACTGTACAAACAGTGTAACTTGTTGTCACAGGGAAACGTCAAACATAGGGCTGAATAGCTAGATATCATAGCTTTAAGGTCTGCGCTGCAGTGTGCAATATGAAATGACAATTGCATGTTTTGATTGAGAAAAATATATTGGAATTTGGATTTCTTTTCAACCTGGGCGGGCCTCCTGAGTATAGGGCCTAAGTATGCTCACTGGCTGGTACAGCGAAACAATGCCGGTCTCATTCTCCAAGGACTTACGACAAAAAGGGCTTTCTCTTAGGGCCATTTGAGACCTTTTCGGGCCGATTTTGGGATTCACCAACCGTCCCAATAAAACATATATAATTAATATTATATTATAATATATTGTCTATATTCATGTCTTGCCCGAAAAGGTCTCAAATGGCCCTAAGAGAAAGCTCTTTTTGTCGTAAGTCCGTTGGAGAATGAGACCCGCCTGCACGGGTGTAATTCATTCCTAATTCACACAACCTCATATTGTGGTTGTTAATGAAAGTTCATTCATATTCATCTACTTTCCCCTCTTTTATTTTCCAGGAAAATGTTTCTATTAAGTATTATTGCTACCACTTTATTTTAATTTTCTTAATTTAAAATGTTTCCCTGTTTAAATAAATACAAATTAAATGTTTCTGGTTACCTTCCCATCCATCTTCATTCAGGCTGCGTGACTGTGGCCTCTCAGAGAGCTGCTGTGAAGCTCTGGCCTCAGTTCTCAGCTCCAAGTCCTCCAGTCTGAGAGAGTTGGACCTGAGTCTCAACAAGCTCCGTGATTCAGGAGTGAAGCTGCTCTCTGCTGGACTGAAGAGTCCACACTGTACACTGGAGACTCTCAGGTCAGTCTTATATGAAGCCACATTTTACTCAAAACAAATCAAACAGAATATTGTATAATGGTTCATTTTCTAAAAACAAAAAAATATATACAATATGTATTGGTGTTGTTATGATGCTGGAATGTGTAAATATTCCTGGGAAAATATTGATATTCGATACCATGAGGCCCTTTTTAATTTATTAGCTTCATATACATCACTTTCTTTGATGTTCAAATACAGCTGGTAGGGTTATAGGCTGTGAGTGTGTTGTTTTCATTGTGTGCTGAACGTCTCAGCTTCTCTAATACTTTCAGAGAAATATCACTATTCTTTTTAAACATAACAAACAAAACAAAATATACAATATATATTGTTGTTACGATGCTGGAATGTCTAAATATTCGTTTAAAAAATATAGATTTTCGATACCATGAGGCCCTTTTCAATTTATTAGCTTCATATACATTACTTTCTTTGAGGCAACTGCTCCATAATGCGGCAAATTAGTATGTAAACCGTTTCAAATATTCAGTATCCATATGTATTGAATTTTGTTTGGACAGCACTAATATATATATAAAAGAGTGCATTATTAAATAAAGTTATCTGTAAACATCCAAAACCAGCTCTAACTTTGATACCTTTGATTCCTTGAAAAATATTAATATTTGATCCCATTTTCGATACCACAGGGCCTTGTTCAGTTTCTTAGCTTCATATACATTGTCATCTTATTTTGATGTTCAAATACAGCTGGTAGGGTTATAGGCTGTGAGTGTGTTGTTTTCATTGTGTGCTGAACGTCTCAGCTTCTCTAATACTTTCAGAGAAATATCACTGTTTAAACATATTTCTTTTCATATGTTAGATTAGGTCTTAAAAAAATAATTATCAATATTGAAAAATCTATATATTTTACAACACTATATAAGAACAAATTATTACATAAAGGCATTTGTAAACCTAAAACCTGGGCGGGCCTCCTGAGTATAGGGCCTAAGTATGCTCACTGGCTGGTACACAATGCTTCCTCACACTGTGTGCACGGGTGTAATTAATTCCTAATTCACACAACCTCATATTGTGGTTGTTAATGAAAGTTCATTCATATTCATCTACTTTCCCCTCTTTTATTTTCCATAAATGTTTCTATTAAGTATTATTGCTACCACTTTATTTAAATTTTCTTTATTTAAAATGTTTCCCTGTTTAAATAAATACAAATTAAATGTTTCTGGTTACCTTCCCATCCATCTTCATTCAGGCTGGAGTACTGTGGCCTCTCAGAGAGCTGCTGTGAAGATCTGGCCTCAGTTCTCAGCTCCAAGTCCTCCAGTCTGAGAGAGTTGGACCTGAGTGGCAATATCTCAGGAGACTCAAGAGAGAAGCTGTTGTCTCTTGGACTGGACAAACTCAGGTATGTATTGTTTATCTCTGGACCAATACATTGAACAGTGGTTTTAAATATAAAAAACGACCAGATTACAATGTAATTTCCACAGAGCGGAGATTGTTCTGGTCAACAATAATAGATTTAGTGTACATTGGAATATTTTATCTATTACCTCATTTTCTAAATGGAATTCTATTTGTAATTATGCAAATAATAGTTTAATCAGACAGGTTCTGCCTACAGTGCTGAATGCTGACATAGGGTGTGTGTTGAGATGACCTTGCAGCCTGTGGTCATGAGATGATTCAGGGGTTTTTTTCAGAAGAGATTGTTTCTTCTTCACATAAGGTCTCTTTCACACCTATAGTTCGGTAGATTCAGGGGTGAAGTTGCAACATTGTTGCATTTTTTCTTTTCACTTTGCCAAGCGCACCAAACGTTCTAAACAAAGCCATGTGATCATGCAGGTCAGCTCTTGATTGGACATCATTTTAATACCATACCTGCCAACATTATGCTGTGAAAAAGGGGCTTCAATCCTACAGGAATATCTTTCATTTGGGTAGTTTAGTCCTCATTCCTTCTCATCAGAGGCAGAGGCACCGAGGAGATTTTTACTCTGGGTTGCCAGGTTGTGCAGGAATAATGAAACATTGTGTATAAAGGGGACGATTTCTCCATCCAATCCGGCAACACATATCCCCCATACAAAGCCACTATACAACTTAATTAAAAACATTTTTGGTAAACAGGAGATTATATAACCTGATGCGCCAGATGGTTTGTTACACAGCATCTTATGATCTCCTGAATCCAGCTGCATCACACGATAAGAGAATATGAGTACAAAATAATCATGTGATCTCCCATTGAACAGACATGGCTGGTTTAATAATAAAATAATATGTCAATCACAATCTGCTGGACAGCGTAGCATGAGGTGTGTGTGTCTCCATCAGATGTGTGTGTGTGTGTGTGTGTGTGTGTGTGTTAGATAATATATGTGTACGAGTTGCCGTGGTTACCACACTACCACAGAGTCACACTGATCACCGCTTCACCTGTTTTTCACCTGTTTATTTTAGGCCTGTTGTTTATGTTTCAATTTCGGATTGTAAAAGTAACGTGTGTGTGTGTGTGTGTGTGTGTGTGTGTGTGTGTGTGTGTGTCTGTCTCCATCAGAATTTGACCCAAACACAGCACACAGAAAGCTCTCTGAGGACCACAGGAGAGAAGGACCAGTCATATCCTGACCAGTGTACTGCACTACCACAGGACCTAGCATGTCCTACCATGCTCTGTAAATAACTCATGTACAGATACCCATATGCCCTACTTTGTTTACTTGTTTTATTGCACAATGTCGTTCTATTGGATTCTTATTATATATTACTATTGTATTATGCACATTGTTGCGGGCAAGACCCCCCGCATTTCATTGTATACTTGTATGCCGTGACAAATAAAACTCTTGACTTGACTTGACTTGATTGTTTAAGCATTTTTGGTTGAAATAAAATGCTCACATGATGTCACTTCCTTGCTATTCCAAAGCACTGACAAATTACCACACACATGAGCCAATTGGTTAAACAGTCACCAGGTGCACAAACACATATGATTGCTTATTGGAGGCACACCAGTCAGGTTTACGCACTATAAAAATGCAGCAGGTGAGTTCACCTGACTGTAACCAAAATGGAAGGAGGGTGAGAGGGGGGGGATCTACGGAGGAGGAGGAGGAAGAGGAAAACCAGAAGCAGTTTTTTATTTATTTATATACTGTATATATATATATGATTATATATTTCTTTACTGTAATTGTAACCTGTATTTATTTGATATGTGCCTGATATTTGCTGAGCTTACAGTGTTATGCACACTACTGTAGTAGCGTGAAAACTGGGACATGTTTTGTTGTGATTCTCCATGTTGACATGTTGACTGATTTGTGTTATTATTCTAATTCGTGACCCGTCCCGTCTAAATGTTTAAATGTTGAGCGATTTGCAGTGTCAAATTTCCCACGGGATAATAAAAGTATTTCTATTCTATTCTATTTGGGTATATGGAGAGAAATAAATAATAATTTCATCAGTCTGCAGCATTGGTCTTGTGTAGTGTATGGTGAATGTATTGTATATTTGCACATTCTCCGTGTACCTCACTTATAGTACTCTAATCACTGAGAAGTAGAATTGCTAAAAGTGTATTAGGTTATTTAAGCACAGCAGTGTGTAACTGGTTCAAACTGAATGAAGTCATATGAAATAAATACGTGTGTGTTCATATGATAACAAAATATAATTTTTATAAATGAGTTGTGGTGACTGAACCAAATTAAACTCAGGAGACACGTGTGTTTATTCACAATAAAGGTATTTACATAAATCAAATTGGCTGGAAATGTAAAGTCACAGGGGGGGGGGGGGGGATAAACAATACAACGTGAGGTTCCGGGTAAGTACAGGGAAATCATAGTTCATTCCCGGGAGTAGGGGGAAATCATAACTCGCTCCAATCAGCCACGTGCATTCAGGTAGGTCAGGGGTGTCCAAACTATTTTCAATGGGGGCCCAATTAGAAAATATGAAAAAAACCCAAGGGCTAACTACATCTATCTTAATGTACTTTCGGACCATAATAAAGTCACATACAAATGCATCGCATTTCAACAATTTTATTTAACTATCATCAATATCAAATCAATAGTCTTTTGTCAGGTGTGCTGTGAACAAAACACAAATAACTCAGCCTTTTTGCACGTTACCAAATGTAATCAGATGTGCAAGGTATTTTAATTTGTAATAAATAGCCTTTCTTTTTCCTTTGGAATGAGACAACACAACGAACAAGGAATAATCTGGGAAATACCCTGTCTACCCAGGTTAATCAAATAAAAAATAAAAAACTTAAATGTAAAAATGTCACATACTGTTTGAACACAACAAAGTCACAACCACTGGATTACAAGATTTACAGTGCAATGACAATATACTTTTTTGTGTAGCCAAGACACCAGGTGTAGGTCTCTTACTGAACAATGTTTTTCTCATCTCACCCACGTCTAGACGCACCACCAAGAGAGAATTGTACACATAGGGATCCAGTTCTGTGAAGCTGAGAAACATCCCATTGATTGATTGAAAACTGTATTAACAGATTGCAGAATGGGTACAGTACAGCTCAATAGTATACAATTGTTAAGGGGATGCAGACCAGAGAAAGACTTTCGTCTTGTTTACATCAGTGTCCCCCATTTTCAATTCATCATAACATATATGACATACGCATACAGGCTTCATTTTACTCACTCATATCACGCAGAAACAAAAAATGATCAATTTGGCATGAGCAAGACAAGAGACAAGCAACTTACTGAAACTAATGAGAGGTGAAACTGAGATCTGGACTGCAGTACAAGCAAGGTCTGGTTTGAGAGCAGTGGTTGAGATGCGTAAAATATCGAGCATGGGTGGGAGTCAGTTAGTCTGGACCTCACTCGCCTCTTGTTCAAGTTCATAACAGAGAATGTCTGCTCACAAATATATGTAGAGCCCAACAAGCTCAGCATTCTCTTTGCAAATGTTCGCATTTCTGGGTATTTATTTACCTTTATCCAGCTGTCGGTAAAAGTCCAGAAGTGAGAGAGGCTGCTGTCGGCCTCGCAACTTTCGATGCATTGCAGTGTCGGGGTCCACAGAGAAGAGAGATGATGCAATACAAGAGATGTAATACTGAATACTTACAGTGTCGGGGTCCACAGAGAAGAGAGATGATGCAATACAAGAGATGTAATACTGAATACTTACAGTGTCGGGGTCCACAGAGAAGAGAGATGATGCAATACAAGAGATGTAATACTGAATACTTACAGTGTCGGGGTCCACAGAGAAGAGAGATGATGCAATACAAGAGATGTAATACTGAATACTTACAGTGTCGGGGTCCACAGAGAAGAGAGATGATGCAATACAAGAGATGTAATACTGAATACTTACAGTGTCGGGGGCCACAGAGAAGAGAGATGATGCAATACAAGAGATGTAATACTGAATACTCCCTCCTTTTGAAAAACCGGGGCCTGTTTTCAAAAGCATGCTTAAGCAATAAAAGAAGAAAAAATTAAATACATATTTTTGTCTGTTTTAGTTATTATTTTCATGTTTGTTCATTGTGACTGCTGTTATGATGAATAATAAAAAGTGTTCTCACAGCTCAGTGAAAGGACCCGAGTGATGAACCCAGGGGTGTCTATGTATAGTGCCTGTTTCCCTGTGCGCCTGCGCAGTAGAGGCTCTGTGATTTGGATCACTTCATTATGGAAATGTTATAGTGTTGAGAAGAGTGTTTCTATTGTATGAAATAATTAATGATTTATCATGTGATTATATATTGTATTAGATCTAATATGCATATTGAGATTGTTTTGTAATGTACAGTTTTTTTAGGTCCGATACTGATATGTATATAGAGCGGGGCGGCCGGTGGACAATATAAGCATATTTCTTTTGCATCTGATCAACAAATAAACAAAAATCAACAAGTTATTATTAACAACACTGGTGATGTGAGAGAACAACACACTGGTTCTGTGGAGCAACACGTGGGCATGGATCACGAGGGCGTCCCACACTAATGTAAGTGGACGTACTAAAGAAAGATGCAGAGGGCAGAGAGTACTGGAAAGCTAGAGACAAACACGTGGAGGATGGAGATGGATGACAACAAGGAATCGCCCAACAAGGATGACAAGAGAGAGAGAGAGAGAAAGAAGAAAGAGAGAGAGATGAAGCCTTTCAGCAATCAGATGAAATAAACCATATTTTTGATAGATGAAGGTTGTAAATTGGGCCAATTTGTTTGGAACACAACTCCAGGAAAGTTGGTTGGTTGGTTACTTAGTAGTTGGATGGTGGGGCATATCATCATCATCATCATCATCATCATCATCATCATCATCATCATCATCTAGTCCTTGTAAAACCATTGAGGCTGCCCTCATTTCCAATGATCAGTCAACAGATGGACAAAATTAAAAGTAGTAATACAACAAGAGGAAAACCGGGCAAATGATCTAAAAACAGACTGATACACAGCAGTTAGTGATCATGGTTTTGAACTGTGCATATCGGAAGAGTATTGATCTTTAAAGTGCATTGAAGGACGTTCCATGAGTCAGGAGCATTAACGGAAAAAGCAGACTTTCCAAGCACAGGACATCTTCCAAGAACTTTATTTGAGCAAGTCAGATAGGCTCCAAAGTTTTACAATTCAGCAACATTGTGATGTACGGTGATAGCTCACCAATAAACAAATACCAATGAGTATTGCGCCTCTCTGCAAGAGAAGACCATTATGGCATGAAACTCCTCATTTTTTGGACCTTGCCAAGCCATCTTACTTTAGTTCTTCTACCCAAGTATGTTTTGTGAGGGAACTATCTTCCCATATGTGTGTACGTCCTCCCTCCCTCCCTCCCTCCCTCCCCTGGGGCTCTCTCTGTCTCTCAGCCCTCCAACTGTGAAATCAGCCTGTTGTTTCTAGCACACCTCTCCAAACCCTGCCATCCTCCCAGCTGCTATTCCCTTTTGAGAGAGAGAGAGAGAGAGAGAGAGAGAGAGAGAGAGAGAGAGAGAGAGAGAGAGAGAGAGAGAGAGACCAGTCTTTCTCTGGTCTGCATCCCCTTAACAATTGTGTGTATTGAGCCGTACTGTCCTGTACCCATTCTGCAATCTGTTAATAAAGTGTTCAATCAATCAATCAATCAATCAATCAATCAATCAATCAATCAATCAATCAATGACCCTTCAGTTAGAACCCCCCCCCCCCCCCCTTGTCTCTATTCTTATTTTTTATTAATCATTTCCTCTGTAGTAGTATATATATATGAGAACTCTTGTGTTTCTCAGTAGGTGTAGTTCCTACAGAGCGGCAGGCAGGCAGGCAGGCCGCGTGTCTCTGATGCCGTGCAGAGGTTCACCGACCGGTGACACCAAACCGGAGCTTGTTCAGTCTTTTGGCGCCACCTTGTGGCCATATTGATGTGTGTTGTTGTTTTGTTTGAGCTCCAGTATAAACGACGACACTTCTATCTGATCAGAGACACACTCGGTGGTTAAAACCAGTGGCGTCGCGTGGGTAAAATAACAGGGGAAGCCAAAAAAAAATTATTAAAAAAAAAATTATTCAATATTTTTATTAATATTTTTTTTTTTTTTTTTTTTTTTTTTTTAAAGTCAAGCAGTCACCATGTACACTACAGTATGGCTCGGCGGCCAGTCAAACGTTATTTTTATTTATTTAACAGATTGCAGAATGGGTACAATACAGTACGGCTCAATACACATTTACGATGAATTGAAAATGGGGGACCCTGATGTAAACAAGACGAAAGTCTTTCTCTGGTCTGCATCCCCTTAACAATTGTATGTATTGAGCTGTACTGTACTGTACCCATTCTGCAATCTGTTAATAAAGTTTTCATTCATTCATTCATTCACACACAATTGTATAAGGGGATGCAGACCAGAGAAAGACGTTTGTCTTGTTTACATCAGGGTCATTAATACTGCTGGAGCATTGGTTAATTTTTGGTCCGATATTTCCTTGCGCGATTTTGCGCGCCGCGTGGGAGCAAATTCGAGACACATATTCGGTTGCAAAAAGGTGTCCCACGGTCTCCTCTATGGCCGTGAATATTTTCACGCGGATCGGAATCACGGCGCGCCCGTGGGACACTTTTCCGTTTCGGCGAGTTTATTCCACGCTTTCTGTTTTCCTTTTCTAAGCATTTTAGGGGCTACATGTGAATCAGTAAAAGTTGCGGGACGCCCAGATGTTTCCACGATAGAAAGCTCGCGTGGATCCCATAATAGGCTCACTTAATACAGCGTTTTTAAAATCACGCGACATTTTCAGGGTCGCGAGCCGACCTTTTCCCCTCGTTTTCGATGATGGAAGTGATTTAGGAAAAGCTTCGGCACGCCGAGAGGTCCCCGTGGATTTAATCTCGCGAGGATCGGGGCAATATTCGGCCCGTGGGAACAGTTACGGGTTAATACAATGTTCAGAGTGCAGAGGGGAAAATATGGCACCTGCCCCGCCTCCAGGTGGAATATTATGCTGAACGTCTTCCTCCCAGCTCCGTTTTAAACTTTTAGGGTGTGGCCCAGTGGCAGTCAGCTCGAATCTGATTGGCTAGGATCGGATTTGGAGTTTGGACTCACTCTATAATGCTGGAAGCCTGGAGAAAGAGACCTACCCACTGCTTCTCTCCTATACTAGCTGCAGTAGTGAGCACAGTCTGACAGTGTGTTAGAGGGAGTGAGAAGGAGAAGAGGGAGACATTAAAAAAAAAAAAATAAAAAAAAAAAACACAGATGCACAGATGAAAATGAATGTAAACTATATTAAAAAAAAATTATATTTTAAATTTTTTTTTTTTTTCATATTTCATATTTCATAATTTGATATGACATTTATAGGGAGGCATGGCTTCCGTTGGCTTCCACAAGGATTCGCCACTGGTTAAAACATCATCATTCGGGAATAATAATACTAAAGTTCTTCTCTGTCTCCAGAACAACGTCTCTGAGGGAGGACGGTATCTTTTTTTAAATGTTTTATATTGAAACATGGATTTTCCACCAGTTAAATGATATACAAATTCACAAATCAATAATTATTTGAGGGGGGGGGGGGGGGGGGGGGGAAGCGATATTTTATAAAAGCTCTGTGGATGTATTATTAAAGAAAAAAAGAATAGTCTACATACTGTACACATTTTATCTATAGCAGCTTTAAGATTCTAACCGTTTCAAATTAACAAGGTGACTTAAGAGTTTCATCCTCCTCTGTTATGAGAAATAAATTACAATTATGGAGAAGAGGTCGTTTCTTGATCAAGTATCAACAGGAGTTATGAAGAGCACGGAAACGATCCCTCCCTCCGTCCGTCGGAGCTGCTCTGGTCGTGAAGACCTTTGTAGCAGCAGGTTAACAACTGCTGTTCTCACACTGGAATGTCGGCGGCGTTTTTACATCTCCAAAAGAAATGTTAATCTGATATTAGGATGATGTCTATTTTGTTTAATAAATGGATACTTGTTGTGTCAAACCGTGTTGTGTTGTGCTTCCTGCTTCAAGAACAGAACAGACCAATAGAGCCTGATCTGTATTTAAACATGAATCCACTTCTGTCTGTATTTAAACATGGAATCCACTTCTGTCTGTATTTAAACATGGAATCCACTTCTGTATTTAAACATGGAATCCACTTCTGTCTGTATTTAAACATGGAATCCACTTCTGTCTGTATTTAAACATGGAATCCACTTCTGTCTGTATTTAAACATGGAATCCACTACTTCTGTATTTAAACATGGAATCCACTTCTGTCTGTATTTAAACATGGAATCCACTTCTGTCTGTATTTAAACATGGAATCCACTTCTGTCTGTATTTAAACATGAATCCACTTCTGTATTTAAACATGGAATCCACTTCTGTCTGTATCCACTTCTTTAAGTTCAAGTAGAAGTAGTCTTTTCTAAGCAATATATTGTGTTTCTGCATTTCTTTAAGAAGAATCCCAGCAGCAGCAGCAGCAGCAGCAGCAGGATGAGACAGGAAGTGAGGTCATGTCAGTGACAGCCTGTGGCATCATCGGTAAACAGGAAGTAAGTGAAATTTACCTGGCTCCCTCCCTCCCTCAAGAAGAACCTGCTGGTGTTCTCAGCCAGCAGCAGCTAATCCAGTCCAATCGATTGCCATCTTGTGTCTTTCTGTGTCATCTTGGCTGTGCTTTTGTCCTAGACAGTGCTATCTATGATTGCAGATAATTATTTAGCAAATATGAACACGTTTTGTTGTGTAGTTAGTTAGATCTGTTGGCTAGTATTACTGATGTGATGATGACTGAGCAGCACATGTCCCACATACACACACACACACACTGTCTGTCTGTCATTACTAGTCCATTCCAGACATAAATGCTGCATGTACAATTGATAGATAGGCTACTACTATTGATTACAGCATTTACATGTTGTTGTTGTGTGATGTTTCAGCAGCAAGCAAGCAAGCAGCAGTTTTACCCAACCAACCAACCAACATCATTAAACCTGTGGCTGTGGACAAGGAGGATTCAAGTGGTGGTCTTCAGCAGGCAGACAGAGTGGAACTGGAACAACATCATATAGTGACTACTACTACTACTACTGTGAGTATCTCACTTTGTCAAAGTAAATGTTTTGGTACATTGGGGTCTGCATCTGCATGCAATGGGAACTTAAAGGAACCGGACAAAAAAAAAAAAAAAAAAATCTGATGGGCTGGGCTTGGTTAAGCTGCGTTCTTCTTCTTTTCTATTTTTTGGCGGTTGGCAAACACTTTCGACGAGCATTACCGCCATCTACTGAAAAGGAGTGTGGATCTGGATGTCCTAAATCCTCAAAAAATAAAACAAACTCTCCATACACACTTCCCCAGAATTCCTTTGCAAAATATCAACTATTTTAAGTGCTATCTTTTCCCTCTTCAAATCCCTAATAAGACCTTTCCTTTGCCTTTGATACAATGTACACTGTTCTACCACATGTTCTACCGTTTCTAGACTAACACTACACTCACATTGTCCATTAATATGCTTTTTTAACATAACTAACGTACTATTCAACCCTGTATGCCCCAACCTCATCCTTGTAAACACGTCCTCTTCTTGCTTGCTCCTACTAGTAGCCCTACTCCAACCCACCCTCTTTTGCACCCCATAAAACCATCTCCCTAACCTCTCATTATCCCACATGCCTTTCCATTTTTCCCTAACCTTCATTTTGACTATACTCTGGATTTCAGCCTTACTAATCTGTACATTCATCGTAACTCCATTAAGTCCACAAGCTCCTTTGGCCAACTTGTCCGCAAACTCATTCCCTCGAACTCCTATATGGGCCGGCACCCACAAAAAGACAACCATACTACCTGAACGCCTAAGTCTGTCTACCATCTGCACTATTTCCAGCACAATATCCATCCTTGACTGGGACACTACATTTTGAATACTTATCAACGACGACAATGAGTCTGACGCAATTAAAATTTCACCCTTAGGCCTATTCTCCTCTATCCACGATAACCCCATCATTATAGCTACTAATTCTGCCGTATACACTGCTAGACTGTCACTCAATCTCTCTTTTTTTGAAATGCCAAGACTTGGGATTGTAAATGCCGCCCCCACTCTGCCTGACTCCATTTTAGATGCATCTGTATAAACCACCAGTCTTTCACCATACTTTAACCTAATATAACTCTCCACCATATGGCTACTAATCTCCTCTCTCTCCTTCAACTCCACCAATTCTATATCAACAACAGGGGTATCCATCAACCAAAGAAGAACTACTGGGAAACAGACTGTTGGACACACACTCATTTCCAGAACGCCCATCTCTCTAGCTTTTGCCTCTACAATCCACCCAAAACTTTCTAGCTGCACCTTCTCTTTTTCCTGACACTGCACTAATACACTTTTGCTAATATGATCCTCCTTATGACCCCTAAGATTGGCCCAATACACTAACCCCAACTGATCTCTTCTAATATTCAGGGGCATTTCTCCCATCTCCACTTGGAGTGCTGCAATAGGTGTAGTTTTCATAGCCCCACAACACAATCTCAACGCCTTACTCTGAATTACATCCAACTTACGTAAATGAGTTTTTGCTGCCGACCTATAAATAATACACCCATAATCAAATAATGATCTGATGAGACTAATATAGACTGTTCTCATAGCATCTCTACTAGCTCCCCAATCCAGCCCTCTCAAACATCATCACATTCAGTACTTTCTTGCATTTATCCACCATCTTACATATAATTATGCAAAGACCACGTTAACCTCTTATCAAACCACACACCAAGATATTTAAACTGCTCTACCCTTTCCAACATCTTATCACCTATCGATATACTCAACTCTCGGGGAATACTCCTCCTTGAGAAAAATATTGTTTTTGTTTTGTCAATTGACAATCTAAAACCCCACTCTAGCGACCACCTTTTCACCTCATTTACTGCTTCTTGCATTTTACATACTATATAATTGAGATTCCTCCCCCTTTTCCATATAGCCCCATCATCTGCAAACAGTGCTACCTTAATGGACCCTTCCAAGTTCTTAAAAACATCATTAATCATTATCGCAAATATCACTGGACTAATAATACTTCCTTGTGGAGTCCCATTCTCTACTATATATTCCTTACTAAACACACCATTAATTCTTACCACTATATTCCTATCAGACAAAAAATTATTTATCCACTTAAGCATCCTACCTCTAATTCCCATTTGATGAAGCTTAATAATAAGGCCCTGTCTCCAAACCATATCATAGGCCTTTTCAATATCAAAAAACACAGCAATAACTGACTCCTTATTTACCTGTGCTTTCCTAATGGCGTCTTCAAGCGCAACAGCAGGGTCCATCGTCCCTCTCCCTTTCCTAAATCCACTTTGGTAGCTATACAATAATCCTCTCGTTTCCAGCCAATATACCAGTCTATCATTAATCATTCTTTCCATCAACTTCCCCATTTGAGACGTTAATGCTATGGGCCTATAATTACTTGGGTCTTTTGCGTCCTTACCAGGCTTTCTAATTGGAATGATAACTGATTGCTTCCACCCTTCAGGAATCTCCCCTTCAGACCATACTCTGTTAAACAACCTCAGTACCACTTCTTTTGACATAACACTCAACTTCTCCAACAGAGTAACAAATATTGTCTCTACCTGGCGTTGTTTTCCCCACTTTCCTTAATGCTCTATTCATTTCATGCACTGTAAATGCTGTATTTAATACCCTATCCTCCCCATCTTCACCAAATTCTACATTTCCTCCAAACCTATCCACTGTTAACTCTCTCCCTTCCCTTTCTTCTTGCGTTAAATTATCAGAACTATACACTTTAACTAACGCCTTTGCTATTGCTTCTGCCTTTTCCACACTATTAGTAATAACTCTCTGTTCTACTACCAGAGCGGGATATTCAAGCTCCCTCCTAACCCCTCATCTTTTTAATCATACCCCAAACCCTCTGGATTGGCGTAGCCCTTCCTAAAGTATCACAAAACTTCTTCCAGTACTCCTTCTTCACTTTCTTAATTACTTTCCTCACTATTGCCATTGCTCTCTTATATTCTATTAATTTTTCAAAGTTATGGGTCCTCTTTAGCTCTCTAAATGCCCTATTCCTTACTTCAATTGCTTCATAACATTCCTTAGACCACCAAGGAACTATCCTATTCACCCTCTTCTGCCCAGTCTTAGGAATTGTTACTTCTGCAGCTACAATAATATTATTAGTCACCTCACTGCACATGGACTCACTGTCTAGACTCTCATTATCCATACCCATAAGCCCACGCTCACTCAATACGGCATAAGACTCCCAATCAGCCACACCCAATTTCCATCTCCCTCCTCCCAAAACATTCTCCCTAATAGGGTTCATCTCCATCTGTAACCTTATAGGATAGTGATCGCTGCCAACTGTACTATCAGTCAATACCTCCCACTTACACCTATCTGCTAACGTAGCCGTAACTACTGTTAAGTCTATAGCAGACTCATTCCCTCTTGCGACATCCACCCTTGTTCCTGTTCCATCATTCAAACATACCAGTTCTTTCCCCTCCAAAAATTCTTCTATCACTTCACCGTTTGCATCATTCCTATCTCCCCATAATGAACTATGCGCATTAAAATCCCCACACCAAACTACTTTATCTCCTACCCCTTCCCACATTTCATCTAGCTGTCCCATCTCAATCTGCCTACATGGATTATAAAAATTAATAATTTGAATACTGCCCTCTGTAACCCAAACTTCAATACTAATGTACTCCAACTCCCTACCTATTCTCACCTCCCTATATTGCAACCCTCTCTTTACAAAGGTAACACACCCTCCTCCATTACCCCCCTCCCTATCTCTCCTAACACTAACATATCCATTCATTACAAAGTCTAATGTGCTCTTAAGCCAGGATTCCTGTATGCAAATCACATCTGGTTTGGTATTTCGATCTTGAATAAACCCTTTAAACTCCTGACCATTTGCAATTAGACTTCTTGCATTCCACTGCAAAACCACTAGGGTTGACTTGGACCTATCCATGCTGGCAGAGAGGTAGACTCCGGAGCTTCACCCATTCTACTGAGGTCTTTATCGATCTTTTCCCAAGACAGGCCACCCAAATCTAGAAATTTACCAGCCCCTTTCACAATGATTTTGATTCTCTCAGTTCTACTCTTAGCCTGCTCAGTACAATTGATCACATACGCTATAAACAGTACCAACTTCTCTTGATCCACCATCCTCTCTGCTTGAATCACTTCTTGCCCCCGTTGGTTTCCCACCTCACTACTTTCCTTCTTATTCTCTAGATCCACTACTTTCACAGCCTCAGCATACGTCAAGTTATTAGCTGCTCTCACCTGTTGCACCACAACCGCCTTTTTACTGACCAGACATCCACCATATCCAGCCATATGATCCCCACCACAATTACAGCATTTCCTCACTGCACCCTCTCCACACTGTCCATATTCATGATCCCCCCCACACTTTCCACACCTCCGTCTACCCCTACATACTGCGGCCACATGACCAAACCTCTGACACTTGAAGCATCTAGTAGGTGGCTGGATATATTCACATACTGTGAAGCTCATGAACCCTATCTTTACTCTCTCTGGCAACGTTTTCTCACTGAATTCCACCATCACCGACTTACTTTCCACCCTCACCCCATCTCGCCTTGCCATCAGTCTTTTCACACCCACAACTGTTCCTCCTTTAAGGGTTCTTTGAAGAAAATACAAGTCTTCTCCCAGGGGCACCCCTGAGATAACCCCTCTTGCGCCTCGTTCAGCAAACTCTCTCACCTCCTCTATCCCACGCCCGCAAATCATCTTCACTCTCACCATTTTATCCTTCTGTATCTTGTCTTTACACTTTAACAACAACCTACCATCTCTTAACCGCTTTGCCCACTCGACTTCCCCACACACCTTCTTCACTCCCCCAGCTAGCTCCATTACCCCTATATCACTTAACTCAATTCCTTCCTTAAACTTAACTAGTACCTTCAAATTCTCCAAATGCTCAGACTTCTTTCTTACATCCCTACCGTCCTGCATATCCTCCTCATCCTCCCGTTCTTTCCTCTTATTCTCCTCCCGTGCACTGCCTTCCGAACCCTGCCCACGATTCCCTTTACCTTTCCCTTGCATCTTACTGCCATCTATCTGCTCTACTTCACCGTTATCATTTCCCCCTTCCATATCCTACTCATTCCTATCCTAAATCTAATCCAGATCCAGTCACAAATCAGTCTTACCAAATCCGCCACGACTCCTCGCACACTACCAACAAACAAACTCGCTCTCAGGTGCATTGATTGCTCATCCACCTCAGGTCTGCTCCCCGTCCTCGTGCGTTCAGACTGGTTCAGACATAGATATATATAGAACACTAGATAGCTTACCCGCGCTGGCGGCCAGCCAATGGAGAGCGACGTCGTCGTAGGGCGGCCATCTTGCCCCCAGGCAGCTCAGCTACTGATAACATTAATGTATATGGTGCATGTACTATTTAAATAACCATAGATTGCTCAATTCTTTACCGATTTTCAAACGGGTTGGTTTGCTATAAACAGCAAAGATGTAGTGATGATACTGCATACTTATATGCATCATAAATGTATCTAAAGATGTTTTTTTACAAACCGCTTGAATCATAGCCACATTAATAATGCTTGTAATAAACCAAACCGTTTGTAAATCCGTCAATATTTCAGCGAGTTATGAGTATTTTTGTCTGTGCATATCACTCACCCTCCAACAGCTACCATAGAACGTAACAGGAAAGGCTGACTGGGGAAAGATGGCGGGAGCTTGTCGTGGCTCATGCGCATGCGCGCGCTCGGCCAATCAGAGCGCAAAACGGCAACGTGGAAATGGAACAGTGTTGTAGAAGGCATACACGCTCCCCGGAGAATCCGCTCACTGGCATCTTCCGCCAGCCACAGGACGCGCCTGCCAACCACAGGACGCGCGCTAATTGGCGGAAAGTACGGAAGTATCTCGCAGTACGTCTGGCGTAAAGTACGGAAGTTTCTCTACGTTAGCGAACGGTAATTTTTTTTTTGAACAAATGTTTTTAAATTTTTTTTTTTACATGACATACAAACCTTTACAGTAGAAATCCACTATAAAACACATACATGCTCTTACTCGTTCTTCCCCCCCTACCGGACCCCCCTTGAATACATCCATTATTCCGTTTGATACCAAGGATTAATAGTTCATATAATGTTTTATCCTCTCCACCACCCCTAACCAGATTTCTATGCTGGCTTCATTAATACCGAGAATTCGTGCGGTAGATATCTCCAGGTAAATCACATCAAGATATGTAAGAATCAGGGTCGGTCAGGTGGCGTAACAGAGATTGCGTTCGTCACCAAACCCCGGAGCGGCTGGATTCGCCTGTTCGAATCCAGCTCACAGCTCCGGGGTTGTCACCAGCTTGGCTGGCCGTTCACACTAATACAATTGGCAGTATTAGAGGGTGGGAGAAGCTGGCGGGGTGGGTCTGGGTCGTTGTAAACAGCGACTCCTACAGTTCGGTCGGGGCGCCTGCTAAGCGCGGATAGGACCTGAGTGGGATAGTGTGATTCTTCCACATGCTACGCCCTCTCAGTGAGAATCCGCGCTGCCAGGTGAAAAGAAGCGGTTGATTGGCTGGCCGTGTGTCGGAGGAAGCACGTGGTAGCCTCCACTCTCCCAGACCGACTGTGGGGGGTAAGTGCGCAGCGACCAGGAAGGGGATTGGGAATTGGCATAACGACTAACATTGGGATGGGAGAAAATCGGAGGAAAATGGAGGGGGAAAAATAGAAAAAAATAGAAAAAAAAATAGATATGTAAGAATCCATACCCTCTGGCACATTTTATCAGGTTGAATCCAGCGTGATGCTATTAGCTATTAGCGAACGTTAATTGAACGTCAAAAACAGACGGTTAGTTAGCAGGTGGAGGAATTTGACCGGAGGATAAACAAACAAATGAAGAAGGATGGCACATTTGGTAGGTAGTGCTTTTGCCTACTTCCTTCACAATCATAGGTTTGAATATTGGCTTAGGCCATGTTGTTATGCATGCCAAGTTGTGTGTTGGGTCCACTTCAGATTTATGATAACCTTTTAAGAATGTGGAGATGTCCCTGCCCTTTCTCAACCTCAGTTTGATCTGTGGTGAAGATGAGCGGCCAATTTCTTGTGTGCAACAGAAAAATTACTTGTTCTATTATTGTCCCTTATTTGAAGAGATTAATGCACAAGAGCTGTACTGGCCTAACAGAAATTATGTTTGTGCTTTCTTCAATCTAGATAACGCCTTCAACCATCATTTGGCCATGGGACTGGTTCTCGGCAATGGAAATAATTTTTTTTTTTACAAATAGCTGAAAACACTGTCGACTGATTTCTTCTGCAGTTTATTATTGCATTTACATGTTGAAATAACTATTGCTTAGATCAATAACACTTGTGTTACCTAAAAGCTGTAAATAGTTATGTAATGCCATTCGATTTGAAACGCATTTTAGCATTACAACCCAATAACTGAACTATGTTTGTATTTGTTACACCTTATCCTCAGTATTTTGAGACACTGGGTAACACCATTAACCTCTTATCTAGGGACATCTATGGATCTCAGGTATGGACGAATCCATTATTGGAATACAGGTAGGTACAGAGCAAACGCTGTCTACAACACACACTGTAAAAACTGAGCGTCATCTGGTCACTTTTAAACTATCAGCAAATTGTATTCAACTAAAACGGTGTAAAATGCTATTCATAAATGGTTCAAATTCATTGAATTCAGCTCAATTCTATTTCAAACGGCACATAGTCTTTTTTTATTATGTATAGGTTACTAATACTTATTTAATAAATATGAATGAACCCCAATCCCAGTTTTTACAGTGCAGGAGCAGAGAACAGTACAGGAATGAGAAACAGTCTAAATGGGTTTTAACATTTTAGTTTATTTCATGCACATATGATCTGTAATACCTGATCTGTACAATATCTACTAACCTGATCAATAAAATAAAATAAATGACCAAGTATGGCTTTGTCAGTATTCCAATGTACAGTGTACAGTGCCCCCCCCTACCCAACCCCCCCCCCCCCCCCCCCCACCTCCAATGTACAGCCCCAACCCACCCACCCAACCCCACCCACCCAACCTCCCCCAATGTACAGTTTCTACGTCAAATGTATATACACTCTTTTTCTGGACACTTTTTGTATCACAAACAGTACTGTATTTGCAAATCTGATATGTCATAAATGTATAGATGTAGCAGTACTGTCTATCTGTATGTCATGTATGTCATATATGTTATGATGAATTGAAAATGGGGGACCCTGATGTAAACAAGACGAAAGTATTTCTCTGGTCTGCATCCCCTTAACAATTGTATGTATTGAGCTGTACTGTACTGTACCCATTCTGCAATCTGTTAATAAACTTTTCAATCAATCAATCAATCAATGATATTCCTACCTGATCGATATATTAATAATAGTCTTACTGCATTTCAAATTTGTTTATTTGTAATAGTAAAATACAGACTCACAATGCAATGTTTTCCCTGTGATTCACGAAATTACCAGTCTAAATTGGTTTATAACACGTTCGGTAACTTCGCACACCCCCCCCCCCCCCCATGTTGGTTTTGATAAAGGAAGTCTTGTCTTGTCATGACGTGCCTTCTCTATTTGAACGACCACATCAAACAAGAGGTGGATGCGGGCAAATACTGCGGCATGGTCATGCTGGACCTACAAAAGGCCTTCGACACTGTCAATCACTCCATTCTGATTGACAAGCTAAAAGCAATTGGTTTTGATAGTCTATCAGTGAGCTGGATGCAATCCTACCTGGAGGGGAGAGAACAGATGGTGGAGGTAAACGGTACCCTATCCCCCCCTCCCAGTGAGCTGTGGTGTTCCACAAGGAAGCATACTAGGACCGCTACTGTTCCTAATTTATGCAAATGACATGTCGTCAGCTTGTGACTGCAACTTGTTCGTGTTCACGGACGACTCAGCCCTGCTGGTCTCTGACAAGAACAAGTTACAGGTTGAAAAAACCCTAAGCTCGGAACTAGGCAAAATCTGCACCTGGCTCGCTGACAACAAACTATCATTACACCTGGGTAAAACAGCGTCCATTCTCTTCGGTTCAAATAACAAACTCAGCAAGGCCGACGGCTTCTCAGTTACAGTGGGTGACAATATTGTCACAAGGAAAGATGAAATTACATACCTAGGTTCCATCCTAGAGGCTAATCTTTCCTGTGACAAAATGGCATCCAATGTAATAAAAAAAGTCAACCAACGAACTCGATTCTTGTACCGGATCGCCTCTCTGGTAAACAAGAATACCCTGAAGACTCTGGCAGGCGCACTCATTCAAGGGTACTACGACTATGCTTGCACCTCATGGTACCAAAGCACCTCAAGGGCGCTAAAAACTAAATTACAAACATCACAAAACAAACTGGTCAGACTACTGCTTGACCTTACTCCTAGAACCCACCTCACCCCTGCCCACTTTGACAACCTAGGATGGCTTAGAGTAGACGACAGTACAGCAACTTGCAATGGGCCTGGTCTACAAGATACACTACATGACTAAGGTACCCATATACATGTCAAAATACTTCCCAAAGGTCAGTGAATACAACGATCACAACACCAGAGGGAGCTCCACAAATCATGTTAAACCCAGATTCGGCTCAAACAAGGGACTAAACACGTTTCGCAATTATGCCACATCAATGTGGAACGCCCTACCCACAGCTATAAAGGAATATGAATCACTACCCACTTTTAAAACCACTCTCAAAGAGCACCTACGGGAGACTGCAATTCGAAACTGGCCCCTGTAAATGTCCTAACCCAACCCCCTCCAATGTACAGTAAATGTCCTAACCCAATAATACACGTAACCCTCTTCTTGGGACCAAGTAAGGTTTCGTCGATAATCCAATGTACAGTTACCCCCCCCACCCACCCTACCACCTCCTATGTACAGCCCCCCCCCACCGCATCCCACCTACCAACCCCCCCCCCCACCCCACCTGATCCATTGTACAGTTTCTTCGTCAAATGTATATACTCTCTTTTTTAAACTCTTTTTGTATCACAAACAGGACTGTATTTGTAAATCTGGTGTCATAAATGTCTAGATGTAGCAGTACTGTCTATCTGTATGTCATGTTTGTCATATATGTTACGATTAATTGAAAATGGGGGACTCTGATGTAAACAAGACGAAAGTCTTTCTCTGGTCTGCATCCCCTTAACAATTGTGTGTATTGAGCTGTACTGTACTGTACCCATTCTGCAATCTGTTAATACAATTTTCAATCAATCAATCAATCAATCAAGTAATTCGGCCACCACATTGTTCGGGTGTAATGCCGGTGGATATGGTGCAATATTGCCCTAAATTATGCTCTCATAATTGAAGTACGCAGTTACATGATTAGGCCACAAGATGGCCCCGTTGTATTACTGAAGTAATGGTTCAGTTTTGTCAGCATTTAGCTGTAGTGTAGTTTCAGTTACAGCATACTGCTACCGTCTTTCATGGATCAACAATCATTTTAACATTCGCTTTAGTCTGTGTTACAACCCCAGTAAGTCAAGGGGAAGGGGTAACTAGCATAAAAGATGATTGTGTTGTAACCTGGGATAAATTAACCAAAGGAAAAAGAAACCAATGCCAACAACAAATGAGGTGAAAGAAAGTGATATTGTGCAATTGATATTTAGTGTTTACAATAAACCAAATACGGACTAAATGCACAACAATGGAAATGGTGGGTTCTGGAGGCACACGACCAGGGGGGGGGGGGGGGGGGGCTTGAATGATGCCAAAGGAATGAACAGAGTATTGATTGATTGATTTTTTTTGTTCCCTCCTGTTTTTCTGTGATTTTCTCCCATCCCAATTTATTCGTTATGCCAATTCCCCCCTCCCCTTCCTGGTCGTTGCTCGCATGTGCTCCCCACTGGTTGGTTTAGGGAGCCCTGAAGTCTAGCAGATGCTTCCTCCGAGACAGCCAGCAGCATCTTTTCACCTGCCAGCGCGGACTCTCATTGGTGAGGTGTAACGCGTGGGAGGGTCACACTACCCTCACCATCTCCTTCCCTCGCTGTGCAGGCGCCCTGACCGACCTGTAGGAGTCGCTGTTTACAACGACCAGATTACCACCCACCGGCTTCCCTCCCGCTGACACTGCCAATTGAGCCAGTATGACGGCCGGCCAAGCCGGAGGCAACGCTGACAGCCGGATTCGATACCAGTGTCTCTTGCGTTGGTGACGAGCGCGTAGACCGCTGCGCCACCCAGCCGCCTATTGATTGATTGAAAACTTTAATTAACAGATTGCAGAATGGGTACAGTACAGCTCAATACACACAATTGTTAAGGGGATGCAGACCAGAGAAAGACTTTCGTCTTGTTTACATCAGGGTCCCCCATTTTCAATTCATAATGACATTTATGACATACATGACATACAGATATAATAATCGAATCTAATCATTAATCTAATCATGACATTTATGACACAGATATACAGTACTGTAGGGCTGACCCCCATTAGTCGAATAGTCGACTAATCGATCGAAAGGAGCCTTAGTCGACTGCCAACCTCTTAGTTGAATGCAAAAAATATATATATATTATAATTCTTTTTTATAATTATAAAATATTGTGAAAACATAAATCAATTCAAATCTAGACTAAAAAAATCAGATACAGAAGGGAAGAAGAGCTTTAATTGCATATTAATAAAAAGAAATACATGATACTGTATTGTATGTTATATCATATATATTACATTATATAATCATATTATAATTAATTTGTATATTATATTAAACTATATTTACACTATATACTATTATATTATGGTACTATATTATATTGTATATATCATGTACTATATATCTCATATCACATTATATATGTGTTGTATACACTATTATGTACTGTTAAAGTTAGAGGTTCTATGTAGGATTGCAAGTAACTGTCTAACTGCATATATAACTGTTTCCACTAGAGGGCGCTCTAGGCGGAGCCACTCATGATACACCACCAGGTGGCGAGTATATAAAGAGATGTCTCCTCCCCCTCTACCTCTTTTCCACCTGCCTCTCAGAGAGAGGAGAACTCTAGTACTGCTGCTTACCATGTGAATAATAATAAACCACGCCAAAGGCTAAAGATAGAAACCATGCCTCTTGACCACATTATTGTCGCCCCATAGCCAGATTCTGTCAACAGGTTATGGGCCCAGATCACGCAGGGGCGAAATAATAAGGGTAGCAAGTTTAGCTAAAGTATAGGCTAGGTTAGAGCCGGGAGCACCGCGTGGCCAACAAGAGCTAAAGCTACGCTTACCATCAACCAAGAGGATGGCGACCAAGGGAAGGAGCAAATGGCCCTCATTCAATGGAAAGGCAGAGGACTACGAACTCTGGGAAGAGCGCATGTTATGCTGTTATGCTGGGACTGAAGACGACGATCTTGACGGCCCCCACGGGAGACCTGACGGCGGAAGCACAAGCCCTGGACGACAAGCGTAACGCAGACGCGTACTGTGAGTTAGCGCCACTGATCGACGACACAAGCTTGGGGCTGATATTCCGCGACACTAAAGACAAAGGCAGAGAAAGCCTGGGGGTGTTGAGAGAGCATTATATCGGGCAAGGAAGACCCCGAGTCGTGGCCCTCTACATAACACTAACAGGACTGAGGAAATTGAAGAGATTTGCAGAGGTCATGTTTGATGTGTAAATATTGACTGCCATATTCTTTTTGATGTTCTGGATTATATTATGGTGATGGAGGTGGTCTGGAACTGCTTCCAGGGTAGAACAGAGTGCTGGGGTTTCCTAAAAACCTGGCCTGCGTGTGAGCAGGCATTCTGAAAATAAATGCTATTTACCATTTTTATCAAATCACCATCTTTTCATTTCATTTCCGAATGAATAATCAACCAGGTTACTTTTAGCTATGCTAAGCTAAAGTAGGCCATCTCATCTCAGCACGTGGGATCATATGTCACATTGTAGTGACTACAGTATTGGTTCGTGTTCTCCTCTGACTATGTTGTGTAGTGGGAGAGAACTAATGATCTGGCACCGCGGCCAGAGGGGACATCTATTGCGGTTGCACTCGCTGTTATTCATTCATTACTGTGCTGGCGATTCTTGTGTTCTTGTTTACTGACGTGGCTTTGTACATTAAACAAACATTACGTTACCTCCGTTTATTCCTCTTTCCTCCGGGCACTACAGCATGCTAATTTAGGCTAAAGTGCACTAGCATGTGGAACATTCCTCACGTTCATATAAAACTCTCAAAAACATTCAAAACGTATATAGACCTTGTTCTTATCGTACAGCATATATCAATACAATTATAAGTACTTCTGAAATGGTTCATTCCCAGTTTCCATTTAACCAAATTGAGCTTGGGGCAGTTCGTGTATGACTCAGACTGAAGCTACATTAACGTTATTAGCATGTAGCATGAAGCTAACCATTCAGTACACTCGACAATTGAATAGCACACAATATTGATTTAACTCACCAAAACCGCAGGCTACAGTTACTTTACTGCAACGCTTCTTCGGTTTTGCAACTGGGGGAATCTTTTATAACTGTTTGATAACTGGTTTTATCATACTATTTCATCTAGTTATCCAGCAACATTATCAGCTCTGTTCAAGTGCGGCTGAATCTCCGGGGATCTGAGTGTCATCTGCATCCGCGCAGCGCGAGACTCTAAGGTGCTCCCATAGTCGAGCAGACTGTACACGGACTGGACTCTGCGGAGGTCCACTGGACTCTTTGAGGTTTCATAGTCGAGCGGATCTCCGCGGACCAATTTCCTACATGTCTCGCGCCAGTTTACACCAATGTATACCTCGCGCCAGTTTGTGTGACACCAAGTGGGCGCGGCGGACGTCCGCGCGTCAGAAAATAGGAGCTTCGCACTTGGACTCTGCTTTGGGTCAGCTTTGAGCCCGCGGGAGTCTGCTCCGTGTACGGTCCGCTCGACTATGGGAAGGCGCTGCAAGGCAAGGTGTGCGCCGTAAAGCAAAACGTGGCTGTCGCAACATCTATCTCACTCATGTCATGACGCGGATTAAAGGGCTATGCTGTAATTTAAAGACTTGGTACCCAATAATATCAACTTATGTTCCTACATAATAGCCTTAACTACTTATGTTCTTATCCAATGGCATTAACTATTTATGTTCTTATAACTTAAATAGGTATGCATCTGAAACCTGCCCTGTTTCTATTCTCACCTCCATCTCGAAAGTCATGGAAAAAATAGTATACGAACAGGTCGAAAAGTACCTAGCGGAAAAAAATCTAATCTACGAATTCCAATCTGGCTTCAGAACATCCCACTCCACTGACACATGCCTTCTCTATTTGAATGACCACATCAAACAAGAGGTGGACGCAGGCAAATACTGCGGCATGGTCATGCTGGACCTACAAAAGGCCTTTGACACGGTCAATCACTCCATTCTGATTGACAAGCTAAAAGCAATTGGTTTTGATAGTCTATCAGTGAGCTGGATGCAATCCTACCTTGAGGGGAGGGAACAGATGGTGGAGGTAACCGGTACCCTATCCCCCCCCCTCACAGTGAGCTGTGGTGTTCCACAAGGAAGCATACTAGGACCGCTACTGTTCCTAATTTATGCAAATGACATGTCGTCAGCTTGTGACTGCAACTTGTTCCTGTTTGCGGACGACTCAGCCCTGCTGGTCTCTGACAAGAACAAGTTACAGGTTGAAAAAACCCTCAGCTCGGAACTAGGCAAAATCTGCATATGGCTCGCTGATAACAAACTATCATTACACATGGGCAAAACAGAGTCCATTCTCTTCGGTTCAAATAACAAACTCAGCAAGACCGACGGCTTCTCAGTTACAGTGGGTGACAATATTGTCACAAGGAAAGATGAAATTACATACCTGGGTTCCATCCTAGAGGCTAATCTCTCCTGTGACAAAATGGCATCCAATGTAATAAAAAAAGTCAACCAACGAACTCGATTCTTGTACCGGATCTCCTCTCTGGTAAACAAGAATACCCTGAAGACTCTGGCAGGAGCACTCATTCAGGGGTACTACGACTATGCTTGCACCTCATGGTACCAAAGCACCTCAAAGGCGCTAAAAACAAAATTACAAACATCTCAAAACAAACTGGTCAGACTACTGCTTGACCTTACTCCTAGAACCCACCTCACCCCTGCCCACTTTGACAACCTAGGATGGCTTAGAGTAGACGACAGAGTACAGCAACTTGCAATGGGCCTGGTCTACAAGATACACTACACGACCAAGGTATGAATGAATGAATGAATGAATGAATGAATGAATGAAAACTTTATTTAACAGATTGCAGAATGGGTACAATACAGTACGGCTCAATACATACAATTGTTAAGGGGATGCAGACCTGAGAAAGACGTTTGTCTTGTTTCCATCAGGGTCCCCCATTTTCAATTCATATAGACATTTATGACATACACAACATACATGACATTTATGGCATAGGGACATATAGGTATTTAGTACTGATACATTTGTGACATAGGCGGTATTCAAATATACAGTACTGTTACCCCTAGATCCTGACAGAGTATATACATATGATGGGGAGGGGACTGTACATTAGGAGGGGGTGGGTGGGTGGGAGGGAAATATACATACGGCGGGGAGGGAATATATACATGCGGTGGGGAGGAGACTGTCTATTAGGAGGTGGTGGGGGTTTTGGGCATTTACGGTGGCCAGTTTCGAATTGCAGCCTCCCGTAGGTGCTCTTTAAGGGCGGTTTTGAATGTGGGCAGGGATTCACATTCTTTTACAGCTTTGGGTAGGGCGTTCCACATTGTTGTGGCATAATTGCGAAACGTGTTTAGTCCCTTGTTTGAGCCGAATCTGGGTTTAACATGATTTGTTGAGCTTCCTCTGGTGTAGTGGTTGTGGTATTCACTGACCTTTGGGAAGTATTTTGACATGTACATGGGCACCCCGGTCGTATAGTGTATCTTGTAGACCAGGCCCATTGCAAGTTGCTGTACTCTGTCGTCTACTCTAAGCCATCCTAGGTTGGCAAAGTGGGCAGGGGTGAGGTGGGTTCTGGGGTTCAGGTCAAGTAGTAGTCTGACCAGTTTGTTTTGTGATGTTTGTAATTTTGTTTTAAGCGCCTTTGAGGTGCTTTGGTACCATGAGGTGCACGCATAGTCATAGTACCCTTGAATGAGTGCTCCTGCCAGAGTCTTCAGGGTATTCTTGTTTACCAGAGAGGAGATCCGGTACAAGAATCTAGTTCGTTGGTTGACTTTTTTTATTACATTGGATGCCATTTTGTCACAGGAAAGATTTGCCTCTAGGATGGAACCCAGGTAGGTAATTTCGTCTTTCCTTGTGACAATATTGTCACCCACTGTAACTGAGAATCCGTCGGTCTTGCTGAGTTTGTTATTTGAACCGAAGAGAATGGACTCTGTTTTTCCCATGTGTAATGATAGTTTATTATCAGCGAGCCATATGCAGATTTTGCCTAGTTCCGTGCTGAGGGTTTTTTCAACCTGCAATTTGTTCTTGTCAGAGACCAGCAGGGCTGAGTCGTCCGCAAACAGGAACAAGTTGCAGTCACAGGCTGACGACATGTCATTTGCATAAATTAGGAAGAGTAGCGGTCCTAGTATGCTTCCTTGTGGAACACCACAGCTCACTGTGAGGGGGGGGGGATAGAGTACCGTTTACCTCTACCATCTGTTCTCTCCCCTCCAGGTAGGATTGCATCCAGCTCACTGATAGGCTATCAAAACCAATTGCTTTTAGCTTGTCCATTAGAATGGAGTGATTGACAGTGTCGAAGGCCTTTTGTAGGTCCAGCATGACCATGCCGCAGTATTTGCCAGCGTCCACCTCTTGTTTGATGTGGTCGTTCAAATAGAGAAGGCATGTGTCAGTGGAGTGGGACGTTCTGAAGCCAGATTGGAATTCGTAGATTAGGTTTTTTTCCGCCAGGTACTTTTCGACCTGTTCGGTACCCATGTACATGTCAAAATACTTCCCAAAGGTCAGTGAATACCACGATCACAACACCAGAGGGAGCTCCACAAATCATGTTAAACCCAGATTCGGCTCAAATAAGGGACTAAACACGTTTCGCAATTATGCCACATCAATGTGGAACGCCCTACCCAAAGCTGTAAAGGAATGTGGATCACTACCCATTTTCAAAACCTCTCTCAAGGGACACCTACGGGCGACTGCAATTCAACACTGGCCCCTGTAAATATCCTAACCCAACCCCCTCCAATGTACAGACATTTACATAGTATGGTTTTGTCAATAGTCCAATGTACAATTTTGTTTGGTTGTACAGTGTCTCCTCCCCCCCCCCCCCCTCAATGTACAGTTTTGCTTGTTTATACAGTGTGCCCCCCCCCCCCCCCCCAACCACCTCCAATGTAAATTACCCAGTATGGTTGTCAATATCCCAATGTACTCAACCCCCCCCCCCCCCACCCAACCTCCTCCAATGTACAGTTTCTACGTCAAATGTATATACTCCCTTTTCTTGACTCCTTCTGTATCACAAACAGTACTGTATTTGCAAATCTGGTATGTCATAAATGCATAGATGTAGCAGTACTGACTATCTGTATGTCATGTATGTCATATGTCCTGATGAATTGAAAATGGGGGACCCTGATGTAAACAAGACGAAAGTCTTTCTCTGGTCTGCATCCCCTTAACAATTGTGTGTATTGAGCTGTACTGTATTGTACCCATTCTGCAATCTGTTAATAAAGTTTTCAATCAATCAATCAATCAAGCTCCACCCCGGTCTGTCCTCGACTCCTCCCCACCAGGACAGCCAGGCTTGACAAACAGCACCCTGTGTGTTAAAACAAACTCATCCGCCAGACCGGCAGCCACCGAGCATTTAGCCACCTTCCGTTCGTTGATATACATCGCCACATTATCGGGCAAACAATACGACTTGAATTCCTCCAAGAGGATGAGCTCCCGCATTTTAGCCAGGGTGTCCACTTTCTCCGACGCACACCACCGGTCAAACAACAGCTCTTTCTCGTACGCAAACTCCACATAAGTCTGCGAGCTGCCCTTCCTCAGAGCCCTGAACCGCTGCCTGTACGCCTCAGGCACCAGCTCATACGCCCTGAGAATCGCAGCTTTGACCGCCTCGTAGTCTTGGGTATTCGGGCACAGGGACGCATACACATGCTGGGCTTTTCCCGTAAGGACACTCTGGAGCAGCAAGGTCCAGTGTTCGGCCGGCCATCTCAGTGTCGTGACTCGTGGCCACAGTTTCAAACATGGAAAAATATTTATCCACATCTTTCTCCAGAAACTGCGGCACGAGCCGGAGATATTTTGCCACATCGAACCTATCCTCAATGTGTGTGCGCACCTCTGGCCCAAGCCTCCTGAGTTCGAGTGTGTGTGCGCGATTGCGCTCCGCCTCAGCTTGGTCACGGTCCACACGCTCCAACTCGCGCGCATGCACACGTTCCGCCTCCGCGCGCACACGGTCTGCCTCCTCACGCTTGAACCTGAGCTGTTCAAACCTAAGCTCCAACTCCAACTTGCGCAGCCCCAGAGAGCCATCGGAGACTTGGTCTAACTCCTCATCGGTGTCGTCATGCACCACCTCTTGGGTGGTCAGAGCCTCTACCAATGTGCCCCGCTGCTGTGCCTTCCTACCCGGGGCCAGCTTAACCCCATAATGGTCCGCTATTCCCGCCAGCTCATCCTTCGTGCACACGCCTAACAACCCCACTGTCGGCCTACGCACAAAGTCTGCCACTGTCACTGGCATTTCTGCACAGGGAAGAAACAGGGAAGGAGAAAACGAGGGATACCCACAAACACAACCACCATATATCAAAACAAACGAAAACAATCAACCCCTAACTAACCACAACAAACAAAAGAAACACGGCTTCACCCTAGCGTCTGTATAGTCCTGGTCCCTACCTACTTTGGCCACCGCTCCACTACCAACCCTGGTACTGTATGTACGATATCTAAACAAGCGCTGGCACGACCGCCTAATGCCTCCACACCTAGAGGTATTCGCAAATCAACCACTGTCATGTGTCAAAAAAATAAAAAAAACCAAACCCATCCCCAAACGTTCTCAACCCTCACTATAGTACCCCTATATAAGTAACTACTATACACACGCCGGCCTAGGAGGAGCCTGACAGGGTCCTTCTAATACCCCGACCGCATGTGGTGTGTCCCCAGGCGATGGAAGGTACCATATATAAAATGGTCCAACTGCCCTAGCTGGTTGAGAACGCTCCCTATTGGAGAAGTATTTGCCAAGGGGGTCTAAAACATGGGTCACACACACGACAATGCCAACCATACCTCACAGTGTGGATCCAGCCCAGCGGCCATCACCAAATGCTTGCTCCTAGTCGTTTGGCCGAGCCCCCATATTACGTAACCATTGACTACAGGAAGGCTCGTTAACTTGTCAATGTTACACAATAAGGAGACGGCAGCCAAAGTATCTAAATAAAGAATATTTTAATTAATAGTTACCATGGTTTTTCGTAACTGAAATGAACATCAAATAATAGACAGACAAACACAGGACTATACAGACAGGATCAGCACCAGACGGAAGGGATGACAGACTACTTATACACAAGGGAATGACGAGACAACACACACCTGGGGTAATGGTAATTGGGTACACCTGGGGGAAAACAATAGGGACTACACACCATGACAAAGGACTACATCCAGACATGACACATCACACTAGGAACGCCTGATCAGAGCACATGACACACATAACAGTATAGTATAGTAGTGTACATAAGACCCAGTGCCTCATCTGTAGCTTAACACTGTATTGCACTATCACAGGACCTTAGCATGTCTTTTACCATGCATTTTAAACTTTATGTACATTATACCTGTTATGTCTTATTCTTATTGATTGTATTATTGCACAATCGCTGCGGGCATGACCACCCGCATTTCACTGTATGCCCTGTATGCCGTGACAAATAAAACTCTTGACTTGATTTGAGATTAGCAGAGGTGGGACCAAGTCATTGTTTTGCAAGTCTCAAGTCAGTCTCAAGTCTTGGTACTCAAGTCCCGAGTCAAGTCCCAAGTCAAGACAGGCAAGTCCTGAGTCAAGTCCCAAGTCAAGAGTAAGACAGGCAAGTCCCAAGTCGAGTCCCAAGTCCTAACCTTTGAATTTCGAGTCCTAAACAATTCATAATGCGCGCTTCACCAAAAAAATTCATTATCAACTTGTTGGCAAAACATAATCTAATTTCTATAAATGTAATACTATTCAGATTCAGGGTTAGTCTTACAGATACATTTGGGCAAGAGCTGCTTGAGAAAACCAGTTCAGGAGTATATTGGAAAAAAATAATAAGGATCACCATATCCATTTTAAAAGGTAGGATAACAATAACGAACATATTGTCCTCCCACTTGGACCAATCATTTATTTAACGTCTGCCTGCCCTGTATATATACAGTCTATGGCACATTATCCATAATAGCAGACCTCGGTTCAACTAACTAGTCTACCTTAACCCTTTATCAATTTTGGGGTATAAAAAAATCTGTATTGAAATGACAAGGCATCTCTGCTTTTCGTACACACAGGTGCCCAATAGCCCAGGACCAAGACGCACAAGATGTGGGAGGGTTGTAAACAGACCAGATTATTACAAAGACTATGTGACATGAGTGAATGAATGAATGAATGAATGAATGAAAATTTTATTTAACAGTTGCAGAATGGGTACAATACAGTACGGCTCAATACATACAATTGTTAAGGGGATGCAGACCAGAGAAAGACGTTTGTCTTGTTTCCATCAGGGTCCCCCATTTTCAATTCATATAGACATTTATGACATACACAACATACATGACATTTATGGCATAGGGACATATAGGTATTTAGTACTGATACATTTGTGACATAAACGGTATTCAAATATACAGTACTGTTACCCCTAGATCCTGACAGAGTATATACATATGATGGGGAGGGGACTGTACATTAGGATGGGGTGGGTGGGTGGGAGAGAAATATACATACGGCGGGGAGGGAATATATACATGTGGTGGGGAGGAGACTGTCTATTAGGAGGTGGTGGGGGTTTTGGGCATTTACGGTGGCCAGTTTCGAATTGCAGCCTCCCGTAGGTGCTCTTTAAGAGCGGTTTTGAATGTGGGCAGGGATTCACATTCCTTTACAGCTTTGGGTAGCACATAATATTGCACAAAATATTATAATAGATTCATAAGAAGACAAATAATCCTCTGTATTTTGTAGTATACCCACTACAGAGGGCCAGAACAACACCAGGAGCACAAGTCTAAGTCATCATGGGGACTCTTACTTTGTTTTCATTATTGTATTGAAGGTTGAATGTTAAAAAAAAAAGATTTGCACTACTTGGTGACGTGATTCCAGTGGACTACTGACATAGTGTTGTTCTATATATGTTCTGCTAAGGAAGGTTCTGCATTCTGGGAAAGTATATATGGGGCAATACAGCTAAACAGGGGGGATGTAGTGATATGCAGTAGGGACTATAATGTATATATGGGTGAACCAGTATGCATGTAAATGTCAAACTGAGTCAACTTGAGTCCAGTCTACAACTAAGTGTCTTCATTGTCTCGATAACACTTCAGACTGTGTCGATGCTCATTGATTTAACTACTGTAGCTAGCAAGCCAAGTTACTTACCGTTCTTTGTGCAGCTTCAAATGTCGAACGAAGTTGGAAGTTGTCTGTGATGTCTCAGTCTGTGATTTTCGACCTGCACGTTTTGCATACTGCAATTCGTTTTATGTTGACCACCACCTCGTTTTTATAAGCAAACAAAGCAATCTTTGGTATAATTTCCCACTAGATCCGTCGTTTGGAATTGTAACGTTACTTCTTCTTCGTGTCATTCTCTCGCGCAACGTGATCGGATGCTGTCGGATTGTTTCAAAACAAAGTTGATCTGGGAAATGAAGTGTCTATTCGACTGGAAATTAATTGATCCACCGCACATTTAATAACATCATTTTGTATCGTTTGGCATGGGGGAAGGTATCAAGTCTTCTCAAGTCAAAAGGCTCAAGTCCAAGTGAAGTCACGAGTCATTGGTGTTAAAGTCAAAGTCGAGTTGCAAGTCTTTTTTGATTTTGTCAAGTCAAGTCTAAAGTCATCAAATTCGTGACTCGAGGGCGGTCGGGTGGCGTAGCGGAGATTGCGCTCGTCACCAATGCAAGAGCCTGCGGTCTCGACTCCCGGAGTCAGCATTGCTTGAGGCTTGGGCTGATCGTCATACTAACTCGTTTGGCTGGGTTAGAGGGAGGGCAAGTCGTGGGTGGTAATCTGGCGTTGTGGACAGCGACGCCTACAGGTCAGGTCTGGGCGCTTGCTCAGCGGAGGCAGGAATTGATGAAGGCAGCGTGACCTCCCACGCGTTACGCTTCACTAATGAGAGTCCTCGCTGCCAGGTGAAAAGAGAGTCACTGGCTGTCGCCGCGTGTGTCGGAGGAATCGTGCGGATGAATTCAGGATTCCCTTGTACCGACCGGTAGGAGAACATGCGCACAACAACCAGGCAGGGGAGGGGGGGAATTGGCACAACAACTAAAAAATTGGGACGGGGAGAAAAAGAGAAAATCGGAGAAAGAGAGGATTAAAAGAAATTTAAATTAAAAATAATATCAGTCATAATATCAAAGTCATAATCTCAGTCATAATATCAAAGTTATCTCAGTCATAATATCAAAGTCATCTCAGTCATAATATCAAAGTCATAATCTCAATCATGATATCAAAGTCATAATCTCAGACCATCATTTTACAGTCATAATATCAAAGTCATAATCTCACAGTCATCATTTTCTGTCATAGTAACAAAGTCATAATCTCAGTCATGAAACCAGTTGTTGGGTTGAAACACCTCGTAGGATGTTTTTTAATCGTTTAGGTTTTCTGTCAAAAATTGGAAATAAGCAATTTGATCCATAAACCTACTGTATTTATTTAATGTATCCTTCATTTAATCAGGATAATCATATTGAGACGTCCATCTCTTTTTCAAGTGGGCCCTGGCCAAGAAGGCAGCACACAGATAGTTTCACATATAGAACATTATAATGAATGGTCGTTTAACTACATTATGTTTGGGTAGTTCATTACAAACTACATATTTCCCAAGAAATGGTGCATTTTCCTGATTCCACCTCAACAATCCTCAGGAGAGCTAGAAAACACATGTCAGTCACTACCTGACGAGCCTCCATCACCAGGAGGACAGGGCTCAGATGTCAGTCCCACTAGAGGACATGAGCAGGACAGAGGACTGCAGCAGCAGCAGCCAAGACTCACTGGAGGAACCGGCTGAGACTGATGTGACGTTCAGGAACCATCCGGTTCTTTTGAGCGGCTCTTTGGTACGGACAAAGGGAACAGTTGGTGGGAGCCAACAGAGGCCTGTCTCCACCAATCACAAGTTAGAGATCCCCTCCCCCCAGGAATGCATGTAATCCAGGGGTTCTCAAAAAAAATGTATACCACGATCCCATTTTATTTAGGATTCTTTTTGGCGACCCCACACTTAATGTATCGTATCATTTCAACGTGGAATATCAAAATAAAAGCACACGTTGTTGAACTTGATCATGCATATTTATTAGGAAATTAAATTACAGCACTATGTTATCAATGAAATTAATGAATATCAACAAAAGCAACAGAATTGTCTCTGTATACACATTTCTAAAACAAGGCCTATTTAGCCAAAATATGGTGCCAGAACATAAAACAAATTAAGAAAATGCATTCACATGTGCGGTAAAAAAAAAAAAAAAAAAGACGTAATGGGAAGGGTGTGCTGCAACAGATTTTCTAAAAATTATCATTGTTGCACTTAGATGAAGCCTTTCATACAAAGTAGGTTAAAAGGTAATATTAAATGTTCATACTTCAGAGTTACAGTTACTTCTAAGAGATCAATTCACACCATCCCACTTATCTTGACGCTTACAATTCATCCATATTATTAAATGGTCAATAGTAAATGGTTGTATTTATATAGCGCTTTTATCCAAATCGCTTTACAATTTGTTCCTCACATTTTTACCCATTCACTCACATTCACACACCGACGGCGGAGGCGACCATGCAAGGTGCCAACCTGCTCATCGGGAGCAATTAGGGGTTAAGTGTCTTGCTCAAGGACATTGACACGCTGCCCGGGAGTGGGAATCGAACCTGGAACCTCCGGATTACCAGACGACTGCTCTACCTCCCGAGCCAATATTATTAGCATATCATACATTCTAATGAGAATGTTTCAGTTTGGATCAATTCACTTTTTAATTCAAGATGTAGATTTTATTTCAAATATTGTTCCATCATGAAAAGGTTTTGCTATCCAACCTAATGACAAGTAAATGTGAATGGATGTTCTATCATCATAAAGTAAACAACTTGTTCTGATTTTTAATTGATTGAATTTAAAGTGAATTGATTCCAACCCTATACCGTTTTGATAGAAAAACCACTAAATATAAATTCATATAAGGAACAAACATTCCTTTAAAGAATACAAATGAAGACAATACATGGAACATTACTCTAAAATAAACACTTCTTCTTGTGTAGTACTAGGAATGTTGACAATATGTGTGACATTAGATAAAAGTATCCACATTCAAATATAAAAATCCATACGAGAAGCAGTTTCCCCCTCCAGTGTGTACAAAGTGTTTGTTAACCATCTTGGCTTTTGGCTGGTCACCCCATACTGAGGTCAGAAAGCTCCTATGATCCCAGTATTTAAAACACCAGAACAATGTGGTGTTATATTTTATATTTATTAACTTGACCTTCTCTCCCAGCAATCTCCTGCAAAGCCTCACAGTCCCTCCTCTTTCTACCTGTCTACCCTCCAATCTCCCCCAATCCCATTCAATCTTGTTTTCTGTAGCTCAACAGAAACACAACTGTTGTCGTCAATGAAAACCGTGTCTATGCTAGTACTGCTTCTCTCACAGAGGCTTCTGTGCAGGTCAAAAGCTCTTGGTAGTAGTTTTTCATTTCAAAAGAACAGCCAAATATTACTACCACTATTATTGTTATGATTGTTGATGGACTGATAGCTGTAATGGCGTACTGAAGAAGGCGTACAATAGTAGACCTTCTTCCCTGTGTGTATTATCAGTTTGGATGGTTTTAAATTCCTGCTACATTAGTTAACTTAAAATGGTACCTATTTTTGATGTGAAGTTTTCCCCACAGTGGTATAGTTTCTCTCCTGTGTGAATGACGTTGATATCATTTCAGGAGCATCATTATGAGTGTAACTCTTCTAATATTGGTCACAGCAGTAGGGGTTATCTCCTAGGAATGTGCAGGTGAATTGACAGGTTTAACATTTCCCTGAATCTTGTCTCCCAAGTGAATTTTCTCATGTTTTCTGAAATATGCTAATGTTCTGAATCTCTTATCACACAAACTACAATGATGTGGCTTCTTTCCTGTGTGAATCATCTGGTGTGATTTCAGACTAGACAGTCGACTAAAGCTAGTCTCACACTGGTCACAGGAAAAGGGCTTCTCTCCTGTGTGAATCATCTGGTGTGATTTCAGATGAGACAGTTGTCTAAAGCTAGTCTCACACTGGTCACAGGAAAAGGGCTTCTCTCCTGTGTGAATTATCTGGTGTGATTTCAGACTAGACAGTTGTCTAAAGCTAGTCTCACACTGGTCACAGGAAAAGGGCTTCTCTCCTGTGTGAATCATCTGGTGTGATTTCAGACTAGACAGTCGACTAAAGCTAGTCCCACACTGGTCACAGGAATTGGGCTTCTCTCCTGTGTGAATCATCTGGTGTGATTTCAGACTAGACAGTCGACTAAAGCTAGTCCCACACTGGTCACAGGAATTGGGCTTCTCTCCTGTGTGAATCATCTGGTGTGATTTCAGACTAGACAGTTGACTAAAGCTCTTCTCACACTGATCACAGGAGTAGGGCTTCTCTCCTGTGTGAATCATCTGGTGTGTTTTCAGATTATCCAGTAGACTAAAGCTCTTCTCACACTGGTCACAGAAGTAGGGCTTCTCTCCTGTGTGAATCATCTGGTGTCTTTTCAGATCAGACAGGTGACTAAAGCTATTTCCACACTGGTCACAGAAGTAGGGCTTCTCTCCTGTGTGAATTCTCTGGTGTGTTTTCAGATCAGACAGATCACTAAAGCTCTTCTCACACTGGTCACAGAAGTAGGGCTTCTCTCCTGTGTGAATCATCTGGTGTCTTTTCAGATCAGACAGGTGACTAAAGCTATTTCCACACTGGTCACAGAAGTAGGGCTTCTCTCCTGTGTGAATTCTCTGGTGTGTTTTCAGATCAGACAGATCACTAAAGCTCTTCTCACACTGGTCACAGGAGTAGGGCTTCTCTCCTGTGTGAATCATCTGGTGTGTTTTCAGATTACTCAGTTTACTAAAGCTCTTCCCACATTGGTCAAAGGAGTAGGGCTTCTCTCCTGTGTGAATCATCTGGTGTTTTTTCAGATGACTCAGTTGACTAAAGCTCTTCCCACACTGGTCACAGGAGTAGAGTTTCTTTCCTGTGTGAATGCGCTGGTGTTTATTGAGATTCCTCTTTGAACTGAAGTTTTCTCCACACTGGTCACAGCAGAGACCTTTTCTTCCATCCAAGCCTCTTGGTTTCGTCCCAGGCCCGACAGGACGGCTATCTGGATGGAGATAGTGATGGAGAAGAGTGTCAGAGGAAGGAGATTTGGTGATTTTATTCAGCTTAATTTCCATGTAAGAGGTTTATCATGGTATGTAGCTGGGTTTTATAGTTTTTAAGAACACAGTGTAGTCCAGAGTCGTCTACAGTTCTAGACTCAACGCCCACTTTGAAGTCCCCAACACCAACCAACCAAGAGGGGTTCTGACCACAGAGCGCACGCAGGACTCACCACTCACTGTGACAACGGCAGAGGTACGTACGGTTCTGAGCAGAACAAACCCACGGAAGGCAGCCGGCCCAGACAACATCCCCGACCGTGCCCTCAGGGTCTGTTCCTCAGAGCTGGCTGACGTACTTGCTGACATTTACAACTCGTCACTAGCACAAGCTATTGTGCCCACCTGCTTCAAGAACACCACCCTCGTGCCCCTGCCAAAGAAAAACACTATAACCTGTCTCAATGACTATCGTCCCGTTGCACTCACCCCAATAGTGATGAAGTGTTTCGAGAGGATAGTCATGTCGCACATCAAGGAGACCATCCCAGACACACTGGACCCTCTGCAGTTTGCGTACCGTCAGAACCAGTCCACTGAGGATTAGGGCTGCACGGTTTTGGGAAATAATCTAATTGCGATTTTTCGGACAGATATTGCGATTGCGATTAAATTTGCGATCAAAACAAATTATAATTAAAGCAGCCCAAAATGTTTCTTTTTACCTGGGAATCGATGCCGGTACCCAACGGTACCTTTTTCTGTACTTTACTCCCTCTCTCTCTGAAGACTAAACTATACAAAAAACACAATTTAAAACCCCTCCCTACCTCCCTCTCCCAAACCGTTCCTACAACAACTTTTTTATATTGCTCATTGATCATGTACATTTATTCTGTATTATAATTCTTTTTACGTTTAAATATCAACATTATCTGGCAATCCTCAGTAAATACTATCAAACTCCTCTGATGTCATCTGGTCTTTCAGAAGACCAGATATGGGAGGGGGGGGGAGAGCGAGAGATAGAGAGAGCGAGAGAGAGAGAGACAAAGAATGAGTGAGTGAGTGAGTGAGTGAGTGAGAGAGACACACAAAGAATCCCAGCATCGAAGGCTGAGAAAATGCCACCCAAAATTCTCAGCAACTTCTACAGAAGTACGGTTGAGAGTGCCCTTACCAGCTCAATCACGGTCTGGTATGGAAACTGCACTGCTAAGGACAGGAAGGCACTCCAGCGAGTGATTAAAACTGCTCAGTACATCTCTGGAGCAGCCTTCCCCTCACTACAGGACATTTACTCTACCAGGGCCACCAGGGGGCGTGTAGTCTTTTACCAACACACTTGCAGTTCCGCGTTCGGGTTCCGCGATCTGATTGGCCACTTTAATAACCCCGTGGTCAGAGTCTGCACTGCAAGTGTCCAGCCTGGCGCTGTGCTCTGCCAGGGAATATGTCCCAAAAAAATAAAAAAGTATAATCTAAACAAATCTAATAGAATTGTAATCATCTAAATGTGGTTACTTCACATCATTCATTAGTGGATTCATTAGTGGATCTTCAATATAATTACACTATAAGGGAGGAGTGGGCATGGTTCTGCTAGAAGGGATTCTGATTTCAGTTCTCTGAGGTGTCGTTCGGTATGCAGAGCACCTTTCCCATATGAGCTCAGCATCAAAAGCTAGAGCTATAAGCCATATTTTCAAATGAACCTCTGTTGTTTTGTCTGGAGGAGCGCCGTTTCATCCACAAGCCTTGGCAGAAGGCGCCGGAGGATTTGATCCACTCTCTGTCTATTGGTATTAAATATAAATCTCTCCTCGTGTCGCCGTTACATTATTACGTTTTGCCTGGGAGGCTCCCCGGCGGCGCGATTGGCACAGAGAGAAACGTCAGTGGCCAATCAGATCGCAGAACCCGAACGCGGAACTGCAAGTGTGTTGGTAAAAGACTACACGCTACCAGGAGCACATAAGATAATTAAGGACAGTACACACCCCCAGCACACTCTTCAACCTCCTGCCATCTGAAATACAGGACTAAACTGTGATCCCCCCCCCCCCCCCACTTTTTATTTCAGACACTCTGACCCGACTGCTGCTGTGACCTCACTGTCACCCTTCCCCCGAACTGTCAATCACTAAAGACACTTTTAACTGCTGCTGTGACCCATTGTCCCTCCATATTTATATTGTAAACACTACTGGATCCTACACTGTGAATCGGAACGTGCAATAACGTCAATGTTACTCACTTGTGCCTTGTATACATCTTACATTTTTTTATATACAAAATATATATGTTTACCTTATTTTTGCATTTACTTGTATTTAAATAAAAATTATTTAAGTATTGTGTGATTTTGTGTGAAGGGCAGACTAGCAAAGTAAGATTTGCATTGTACAGCAAACTGTCTGTTCTTGAATCTTGAAGCCGGGGTACAAAATTAATTTCAGATTATTCTGATTATTAATCCGATATTCAATATACATTATTCGTTCATTTCCTATTAATACAATCCGTATGGATTAACCTCTTAAGCCGTAGCCATATTTCAGAAAATCTGCCTAAAAGTACATACCCAAGTAAATGGAAGATTGCTCCACTTCTACAAGGCCATTTGAATATTCCTGGTATCTAGTGACATAGATGGACCTCAGGGAATGTATTCCCAGTGGCAGAAATATTGTGTCTGTTACTATGCTCGAGTAAATTGTAATGAACCAAAGGAGAATATACATTCTTTTCTAAAAATGTTTAATTCACTTTGAAGGTGAATAACACCATGCTAACATTGACCAGACGTGAAAAATGCAGGTGCTCATGCAGCACCTTCTTGAGATCAAGTGTACAAAAATAAATAAAAAAGTAAATGAATAAAAGGAAGATGATTTACAGGTTTTTTTGTAGATACAGTACTGATTGTGGTATATGAATATAGAATATCAGGCCTATAAATTACCTTATTATGGCCAAGTCATACATCTATGGATCGGGCCAAATCTCCTCTTTCCAATGGCAGAGTTCAATCTGGATTTAGTACCACCAGTGTTAATTTTGGCAGCTATTTTCATTTTAGTTTTAGTCTTAGTCATGTGTCAAGTGCTCCTTTTTCGTTTATCATATTTAGTCATCTGCATTTATTTTTCGTTTAGTCAGTTTTAGTCAACTAAATGTCTGAGCATTTTAGTCTTAGTCAGTGTTAGTCTGGATTTTGTCTTTTTTTAAATGGCGGCCGCCATCAGAGCATTCAGCTAACAACATTAGCTTAGCGAACCTGCCACCGCACTTCTATGTGCATAAAGTGTGGTAACAAAATATCACAGGCCCTAAGACTGGGAGCGTTCTAACTCAACTGAGCATGTACCCAACATTATATGAAAAATAAAAAGTCATTACGACGTTTTAGTGCACTTCAAGCGCTAAAGGGATTCATAACTTATAGCAGGGTCAATCTCAGTGTTAGTACTCGTCTGTTTCTTTTCTTTTCATACCTTTTTAAGTGAACATGGTCTTGTCCTTGTTGTATCCATGTGTAATGTTGATAGTAGTGGGTGTACACAGATGAAAGAGAGCAAGTCTGTGTCTGGGATATAGGTCCCGACTCCCAGGCTATTAGCCTAGCCATCCTCTCAGCCTCTGTGGTCTTAAATGCTATGTTCTTTTGGTAGAACTGTTCGGCTGCCGCAGGAGTGTTGAGAGAGTAGCAGATTCCGTTCATGGTTATTGGTATAAGCTGTAGTCACGAGAGACCTGGGACGCGGTTTTTAGCCTCACGTATGTTATGTAGCTTGGCTTTTAGCCAAAAACTCTGCTGAGTTTAACCCAGAAACGGAAATGGGAAATGCTGAAATAATAACGTGACTTATTCTAAAAGTAATAATTATTTTGTCTCATCTTGTTTTAGTCAACATAAATTAAGAGAATTCGTCATGGTTTTTGTAAACTACATTTTTGTGTCCTCAGTTGTGGTCAACGATATTTAATTAATAATTTAGTGACGTTGGCGTCACATGGTGTTCAATAACGTGACATCACGTCTCGTTGTCGTCGCGGGAAAAAGCTTCGTTGACAAAGATCTTTCGTCATCAAATTCGTTGACAAAATGAACACTGAGTACCACTAGGCTTGTAGAAGTGGAGCAATCTTCCTTTTACTTGGGTATGTACTTTTAGGCTAATATAGAGAGTCTGGCTTAAGAGGTTAAAGTCAACACTTATAAAGTCATAATGTTTACTGTTGTGAAGGGCCAGATTAAACTGAGAATATACCTTTATTGTTTGATATACTTTGTATATTATTTATATATATACACGGAATATCCCTTTACCTGCGTTCAGACCAGAGTAATATTCGCTCTCCTATTGGACAGCGCCCCCAGGCGCCAGCGCGCAAGCCCCCAACGGCAAGTTCAAAGACAACTGCAGGCATGTCAGAACATGCCCGGAGTCAACGTAGTAATACGAGACAAGGACTGAGGTTGGGACTAGATATTCACTTAAGTATAAATACGGCGCAGGTGTAAACAGCAGCAGTTCGTCTAAGTAGCTGTTCATCAAGTTCGGTGAAACAGTGAAGTGAGCAACCTTGCGTCTAAACAGAGCATTGAGAACCGCGTGCGAATAGAATGGTAAAAGTGTCAGAGTTTAATGAAGTAACGTTGAGTTCGACTTAATCTAATGTGAAGTAAATAGTCGATCATTTATTGTATATCGTGCGGCCACAGTTCTTTCGTGTGTAGCATTACCCAGCGGTTCGTCGTGTCTTTAGCTAGTGTATTTAACCAGGCTGTGTGGCCTAAATACGTTGCCCACACCCGAGGAGTCCTAGGCGGAGAACCGTTGGACATGTACACAGGAGAATCGGCGTCGGCGATTGCAGAACCATTCCTGGTTGGATTATATTGATTTGGGACGTGACCACCGGAGAAGAGCATCGTTGATTTCCACTATCGTTTGGGATTCAACCTCGTGAGGATTACAACTCGGGCCTGCCTCGTGGACGGGGCTGGCTAGCTGTCATCAATGCTGTCGGGCATTTGGATTACAATTATTGCTTTTGCTGCTGATTAAGGGAGTTTACAAGAACCGACTCCTGTACCTGGAGTCTCTTTATTCCTCATTGAATCAGACGGAGTACCCGAACATTCCTCTACCCTCCAGGCCTTACACCCCGGAGGGAACCCATTGTCTCCAGTCGGTACCAGTGTTGCCCTATATAATTGCTACTATACAACAGGTGGCGTCAACTTAGACCCATCGTAGGATTCCTGTTATTCTTAGTGACTTATGCTCTTGACTGACTTTACGTATATTCTTCGCCATACAAGCGCGACCCTAATTCTCATTCTGTAACCTAACGTTGCCTAATAATAATAAATTACCCTCAAATACTATTTCTGTGTCAATGCCGTGTTCTTGTGGGTGTTCACCATCTATATTTGATGTACTGTCTGGCCAGTAATTAAAGTACATAACTAGCAGTGGTTTAATCTATCACAATCTTTAATACAGTCAGGGTTTTGTAACCCCTCAGTTACAATTGGTCCTTCGAGCCGGAGGGTATCAGTGTAATATTTAATATAATATTAATATTAACATGGCCAGCGGTGAACACTCCCCAAGCGGCTCCCCTAAGCTAGAACGCCCGCAGCGCAAACGTCAGCTACCTCCATATCTGGAGGAATTCGCTTTCGTTCTACCCCCTAGCTTATCTAAACAGACGTTAAATACGGATAAAGCGGATAGTCTAAGCATGTCCAATCCTATCGACTTGGCGACCCTGCCAGTAGAGACCCCAGTGGGTTCAAACGAAACTGACTCAGCTCACAGGGGGGACCAGGTGGGACATGACATGACTATACCTCCAGACAGCGTCACCGGGATAGACCCCGGAGCGCTCCAGGATAAAGAAAGCGCTCCAGGGATAGAACCCGACACACAACCAAGAGAAGAGAACCGCGCCCAGGAGATAGACCTTGGAGCGCGCCAGGAGAACAGATCTCCAACAAGCCCTGTCAGCACCCGATCACCTCAGTCAGTGTCATCCCCCAGCGAGGCGGACCAGAGACTGGCGCAAGCCCTGATCGCCACACTGACAGCCTCCACCGAAAGAGACCCGACTTCAGGGTCTACCAGTCTGTTGTGGCCAGCATCCTCTTCTATGCTGTGGCATGCTGGGGAGGCTACATCAACTCAAGGGACACCAACAAGCTCAACAAGCTGGTGAGGAAGGCTAGCTCCGTGGTGGGAGTCGAGCTACCTAGACTTGAGGTGATGGTAGAGAGGGGGATGATAAGGAAGCTGGATGCCATCATGGAGAACCCCTACCACCCCCTCTACGACGAGCTAGTCAAGATGAGAAGCTCGTTCAGCCACAGACTCATCCCCCCCCGACACTCAACTAACCGCCTCGGACAGTCCTTCATACCAGCGGCCATCAGGCTCCACAACAGTGGGCAGCGACTAGCAGCCTCCAGGCCCCACAACAGGGGGCAGCGACAGCGACTGCTACCAGACATTGACCTGGGACTTATAGGAACCCAAGGGGGACAAAGTAGACTACCCTGGTACTTTGATTAATGTATACTCAGTAGATAGTAAATTATTATAACACTACCTCTTGCATACTGCACCTCATGTGACACTGTGAATAATGTGAATATTCCTCAGCTAGTCAGATAGTAAATTATATTGACCATATTGATCAAATTGTTTACACTGCCTGTGTTGTCTTTTACTACCTGTATACTGTTGTTTTACTACCTGTACCCCTCCCCCCCTCCCCCCCATGCTGCTATGATGCCTGAATTTCCCCAAGGGGATCAATAAAGGAATATCTTATCTTATCTTAGGGTGAACGCGACTGGCTTCAAGCAAAGACGCTTAGTGAGCGCGAACACTCTGCCACGGAAAGAGAGCGCCTCCACGCGCAACTCCAAGCGCAAGCCCTTAGTGAGCGCGAACACTCTGCCGTGGAACGAGAGCGCCTCCGGGCGCAACAATTAAGTGAGCGCGAACACTCTGCCATGGAACGAGAGCGCCTCCAGGCTCAACAGATGAGCGAGCGTGAACAACGAGAGCGCCTCCAGGCGCAACAAGTAAGCGAGCGTGAACACTCTGCAGCGGAACGAGAGCGCCTCCAGGCGCAACAATTAAGCGAGCGCGAACACTCTGCAGCGGAACGAGAGCGCCTTCACGCGCAACTCCAAGCGCAAGCCCTTAGTGAGCGCGAACACTCTGCAACTGAACGAGCGCCTCCAGGCGCAACAAAGGAGTGAGGACGACCGCATAAGACTGGAGGAGAGGCGCCTTCAGACGGAAGAGAACATCGAACGAGACCGCGCCAATGCACAGCGCAACGCCGCCAATGCCCAGCGCGAAGCAGAGCGCGACCGGCTGCAGGCGCAGATGATAGAACAATTGATCGCCAGGGCGACACCCCCTCTCTCCGCACGGAGCTCCCGGAGATCATCACGACAAGGGTCTAGGGCACCTTCCCCTACCCGACAAAGCGACCCGGCCAACAGGAGGAACCTGTCTACGTCTCCGAGCCCCCTCCCCGACCGGTCCATACGAGACCCAGCCAACGGGAAGAACCGGCCTACGTCGCCGAGAGACTGACTAGAAGACTCCAGGACCTAGAAGAGGAAGAGGAGGAATGTCAAGCCCACCAGCAAGAACGTACTCTGGACCAGGAGGCCCAGTACAGCCCCGGCTTCAGCCCAGAGTCACTGCACTACAAACCCCCGACCCAACTCACGGGTGAGTTTGACGTACAGTCAGCACCGAGGAACAGCACCTGGGGACCCGGCCTCTGGTACCCACCAAGTACTAACCCACGACCACACGTACGGGGAGACTCGCCCAGGAGGCCTCTTCCCCTACGCTCACCAATGTACCAGCCATCCATGGCACCGTACCTTGGCACACCGACGTTCCCAGACTTTACGCGCGAGGACAGAGCACAGTACACGGAATTACGCATGTGTTTGGAGACTATGATGTCCGATGTCCCCGACGAGTCGTACAAATATGCCAAAGACAATAGAGCACTGGATGACCTCTCTATCAAGGTACAATCCCTAGTAGGGATGCTGGGGTCCCAAAAGGAGAAGGGGAGATATGAACTGTATGCAAATTCTAATGTGGAGCGAATACTGGAGAAGCTCCCTCCAGCCCGCCAAGAGCGTTTTCGGCGGCAGAGAGACCACCGTGATCCCGACGGCCCTGAGCCATCCCTCCTAGACCTGGCCGCTTTCCTCGCGAGGGAAGTTAGTAGCCTACGACTGGACACATTCGTGTGGAGTGGATCTAGCCCAAGAGATGGACCTCGGAGGTCCAACGATAACCGCCGGTCAGTGACCGTTATGCACCAGGCCGAGTCAGTGCCGCAGCACAAGAACCACAGCACCCCCCAGACCAAGGGGAAGTGGAAGATTGTATGCCAGTACTGTGAAAAGGAACATTGGCTGTCTCAATGTGACACCTTCAAGAAGCTGACCGCTGACGAGGTGAGTCAGTGGATCAAAGCCAACCGCCGCTGCTTCCGCTGCGCGCGCAGCCATATGGCAGCTGAGTGCCGCCTAAAGAAGAGATGCAGCAAGTGCGACGGCGCCCACTTGGAGGTCCTACACGACAGCAACAAGAAGAAACCCGTACCCCCAAGCAGCTCGAGAGTGAACGTCATGTACATAGACCCTGCGAAGAGCGGGAGCTCCCGAGTGCTCTTGAAGGTGGTCCGAGTGATCTTAAGCTACGAGGACAAGGTCATGGACACTTACGCCGTCCTAGACGATGGGTCAGAAAAGACTCTCCTCCTCGCATCCGCCGCAGCCCGGCTGGGTCTGCGGGGGAGCGAAGAAACAATGACAATCTGTACCATTAGAAGAGACCTGAAGACCATAAAGGGTGAAAATGTCTCCTTCACGATAGCAGCGGTCAGGCAGCCCGAGAAGCAGTATAGCATCACTAACGCCTTCACCAGCCACGACATAGGCCTGTCACAGTACACCTACCCCATCCCAAAGTTGATGGAGAAATACGTTCACCTACGTCAACTACCTATACCGCTCATCGACGACGCCACCCCGACCCTGCTCATAGGATCCGACCACGCACACCTCATCGTCCCAACGGACCGGGTCCACATCGGGCCCAGAGGCTGTCCAGCAGCGGTCGAGACCCGCCTGGGTTGGACACTACAAGGCCCCCTCTCCGGGTCTTCCAACCGACCGACAGCCACTCGCTGTCTCTACACGAGGATAAACGAAGAAGACACCACCCTCTTACAGCACGTCGAGAGGCTATGGACATTAGACGCGATGCCCTTTAAGAATGAAAAGAAACTCGTTCGATCAAAGGAAGACACTTATGCCATAGCCCTCCTCGAGCAGAGGACAAAGAGAGTTGAGGTCAATGGAGTGATGAGATACGCAACTCCACTCTTGAGGCGAGAGGGTATGCCCACCCTCCACGCCTCAAAAGAAGCGACAGAGCGATATCTACTGAACACCGAGCGGCGTCTAGCCAAAGACCCCACTCAAGCCACTGTGTACCGCGCTGAGATCGACAAGCTGATCACAGCGGGACACAAAGAAAATTGACATTCAAGAGGCCGACCAGACGATCGAATCTTGGTACGTGCCCCACCACAAGGTCCACCACAACGGCAAGGATCGCATTGTATTCAACTGCAGCTACCAGATCGGACTACAGAATCTGAATAAAGAACTCTTGCCCGGCCCAACACTCGGCCCCTCTCTCCTCGGCGTACTACTACGTTTCCGCCAAGACAAGGTGGCCATCAGCGGCGACATCAAAGGGATGTTCCTGCAGGTGAGACTAGTGGAGGAGGACAAGCCCTTGCTGCGGTTCCTATGGAGAGAGAGGATCAAAGATGAGCAACCATCCATCTACCAATGGGAGGTCCTCCCCTTCGGAACCACATGCAGCCCATGCTGTGCTACGTTCGCACTGCAAAAACATGTGACAGAAGACCCTGAAGCTGACGAGGAGGTCAGACAAAGTGTAGAGAGGAGTTTCTACGTGGACAACTGTCTGCAAAGCGTCTCGACGCCAGAAGAAGCCGAAGCCCTCCTACTCAAGCTCCGCGCCTCACTGATCAAAGGCGGCTTTGATCTCCGGCAGTGGGCCAGCAGTGACCCTCAAGTACTTCGCAGCCTCTCCCCAGAGACAAAGGCAGCAAGCAGCGAGACCTGGATGGCGACCACCCCAGGTGAAGCACAGGAAATGACATTGGGCCTAGTCTGGCGCTTCAAAACAGACTCGCTCCATTACAAATACACACCCCTGACCACGGAGCAGGGAAGGTCGACCCCTCTACCGACCACCAGACGGAGCGTATACAGAACACTCGCAAGTCAATACGACCCGCTGGGGTGTATCCTACCTTACACCACTCGGGCGAAAATGATTGTACGAGAGCTGTGGGACAAGGAACAGGGCTGGGACGACCCCATACCCGACCACCTAGCTTCCACCTGGAGAGAGTGGGAGAGAGAACTCAACTCGCTCCAAAATGTGAACATACGCCGAAGCTACTTCCCACCCACAGTGCGGCTGGAGACGTGCCAGATGGACCTGCACGTCTTCAGCGACGCCTCAGAAGTGGCCTACGGTTCGGTGGCTTACTTGCGGGCCCGAGAGGAGGGAGGAGAAATACACACAGCCTTCATCCTGGCTCGCTCAAGGATAGCCCCCCGCAAGCAACAATCGATCCCGCGTCTAGAGCTCTGCGCAGCTCTGGTAGGCGCGCAACTCGCCACGTTAATCCAACGTGAACTCACCATCCCGGTGCAAAGAACAATCATGTGGTCAGACTCCATGACCGTACTCGCATGGATCCAGTCCGATTCTTGTAGATACAAGGTCTTCGTGGGAGTCAGAATCACAGAGATTCAAGACCTAGTAGGATCAGCGTGCTGGAGGTACGTGGACACGAAACAGAACCCAGCCGATGTCATCACACGGGGGATGTCCCTAGATGACCTCACACGTCACAATATCTACAGTGACGGTCCTGAGTTCCTCAAGCTCCCGAAGGAAGAGTGGCCTACCCCACCCCTCGGGAGGCTAGTCAAGAGGAGGCAGAGATCAAGAAATCTATGTTCTGTGGGTTGACGCACACCCCAGTCCCCACTGACCCTAACATAGACGACTGCCTCACCTTTGAGAGTGCGCAGCTAAAGACATTCCTGTGGCACCACCCTGAGGTTCCCCCCACTACCGACATTAACGCAGCGAACTACGAAGAGGCAGAACTCCTTCTGCTACAGCGAGCCCAAAGAGACTCGTTCCCCGACGAGCTAGACTGCCTGCAGGGAGCAAAGCCAATCCCGTCAGACAGCAGACTGCTCCACTTGGCCCCCGAGCGCGACACCCATGGCCTCATCAGGGTGGGTGGTCGTCTGAGACGGGCCCCGGACTTAACGGATGACGTCAAGTTTCCTATAGTCCTCAACAGCCGACACAAGGTCACTGAGCTCATAAAGAAATACGACGAGGATGTGCACCACGCTGGGGCAGAGAGAGTCTTCGCTGAGATCCGACGTCGCTATTGGATACTGCAAGGAAGAGAAGCAGTACGACGCTTCCAGCGGACCTGTCTAGACTGTCGCAAGTGGCGAGCACAGCCCAGTATACCCATGATGGCAGACCTGCCTCCCTGTCGCCTCCGACTCGGCGATAAGCCCTTTCACTCCACGGGCGTGGACTGCTTCGGCCCGCTCTACGTGAAGAAAGGAAGAGGGACGGAGAAGAGGTGGGGCATTGTATTCAAGTGCATGACCACCCGAGCAATACACATAGAACTCCTTCCGACCATGAGTACGGACTCATTCCTCATGGCCTTCCGGAGATTCACAGCGCGAAGAGGAAAACCGTCTACGTTGTTGTCTGATCACGGGACAAACTTCAAAGGCGGAGAAAGAGAGCTGAGAGAGAGCTTCCAAGCCATGGGTCCAGAACTTAAGACCCACCTCGCTCCTTCTCAGATCGACTTCCAGTTTAACCCCCCGAACGCCCCTCACTTCGGGGGAACCTGGGAAAGAGAAGTACGTTCCATAAAGACAGCTCTGTACGCCGTGCTTGGGGCCCAGACCGTGGCTGAAGAAGTCCTCACGACAGTCCTCACGGAGATCGAGGGAGTATTGAACTCAAAGCCCCTCGGTTACGTCTCAAGTGATGTAGCAGATGTCGACCCAGTCACCCCCAACACTCTCTTGATGGGGCGGCTGGACCCCGCGCTTCCACAGACGGTGTACAGACCCGAAGAAGCGAACGGCCGAAGAATGTGGAGGTACAGTCAAGTATTGGCTGACAAGTTTTGGAACAGTTTCCTTACAAGTGGACACAGTCGTTATGATCATAGACCAGTCACTACCCCGAGCTATGTGGCCGGCCGGCCGCATAAGCAAAGTGATCACTGGTGCCGACGGAAAGGTCAGAGCGGCAGAAGTTATTGTCCAGGGGCGGACCTACACCAGACCCGTGGCGAGGCTGATAGAGTTGCCGAGGCTCCCTGACTCCCCTGATGACGATCATGACCCACTGACTTTGTAGATTGCCCTACTCCCCACAACAGACATTGAGCAGTTGACTGGACTATTAATCTGTCTTCCTTTAACTAATTAGGTGCGGACTAATTAGGAGGCGGCTGTTGTGAAGGGCCAGATTAAACTGAGAATATACCTTTATTGTTTGATATACTTTGTATATTATTTATATATATACACGGAATATCCCTTTACCTGCGTTCAGACCAGAGTAATATTCGCTCTCCTATTGGACAGCGCCCCCAGGCGCCAGCGCGCAAGCCCCCAACGGCAAGTTCAAAGACAACTGCAGGCATGTCAGAACATGCCCGGAGTCAGCGTAGTAATACGAGACAAGGACTGAGGTTGGGACTAGATATTCACTTAAGTATAAATACAGCGCAGGTGTAAACAGCAGCAGTTCGTCTAAGTAGCTGTTCATCAAGTTCGGTGAAACAGTGAAGTGAGCAACCTTGCGTCTAAACAGAGCATTGAGAACCGCGTGCGAATAGAATGGTAAAAGTGTCAGAGTTTAATGAAGTAACGTTGAGTTCGACTTAATCTAATGTGAAGTAAATAGTCGATCATTTATTGTATATCGTGCGGCCACAGTTCTTTCGTGTGTAGCATTACCCAGCGGTTCGTCGTGTCTTTAGCTAGTGTATTTAACCAGGCTGTGTGGCCTAAATACGTCGCCCACACCCGAGGAGTCCTAGGCGGAGAACCGTTGGACATGTACACAGGAGAATCGGCGTCGGCGATTGCAGAACCATTCCTGGTTGGATTATATTGATTTGGGACGTGACCACCGGAGAAGAGCATCGTTGATTTCCACTATCGTTTGGGATTCAACCTCGTGAGGATTACAACTCGGGCCTGCCTCGTGGACGGGGCTGGCTAGCTGTCATCAATGCTGTCGGGCATTTGGATTACAATTATTGCTTTTGCTGCTGATCAAGGGAGTTTACAAGAACCGACTCCTGTACCTGGAGTCTCTTTATTCCTCATTGAATCAGACGGAGTACCCGAACATTCCTCTACCCTCCAGGCCTTACACCCCGGAGGGAACCCATTGTCTCCAGTCGGTACCAGTGTTGCCCTATATAATTGCTACTATACAACAGGTGGCGTCAACTTAGACCCATCGTAGGATTCCTGTTATTCTTAGTGACTTATGCTCTTGACTGACTTTACGTATATTCTTCGCCATACAAGCGCGACCCTAATTCTCATTCTGTAACCTAACGTTGCCTAATAATAATAAATTACCCTCAAATACTATTTCTGTGTCAATGCCGTGTTCTTGTGGGTGTTCACCATCTATATTTGATGTACTGTCTGGCCAGTAATTAAAGTACATAACTAGCAGTGGTTTAATCTATCACAATCTTTAATACAGTCAGGGTTTTGTAACCCCTCAGTTACATTTACAGATTAAAGTCAACATTTCCATACTTGTTTCCATGCAGTCCAAACAGCTCTGCTCCTGGTCCAGCTGTGGTGGTTTCATGCAGTCCACCAAACAGACAGAGAGTTCTCTCAAACCAAGGTGTGAGAGGCTAGGGGTGGTCATATTCAGACCAGTCTTGGGGGAAAAGTAAGGAAAGAAATATCAGTACATTGTACATTCATCCTAACAAACAAAGGGTCTTTCAGTTGAAATTCATCAGGAACACAGAAAGCCAAGCAAGAACCATCAGTCCTTAACCAGCTATACAGGTAGCTCTATTTTCCTAGGCTAACCAATTGGAAAGGAAGGAAAATCCTGACAGGAAGATTTTCATAAGAACTCAAAAACACATGGGTGTAGACAGATGCACTGCTATAGTTCTGATCTATGAATATAAGCCTATGATATTGCATTTAATTTGATGGCCAAAACATCTGAGGCAGCTGTTGTTTTTGTCTCCAAAGTGGTGTTTCCAGGGTCGCATTGGAAAAACTAAGACCACGTCCTCATCAGAAAGTACACTAAATTAAATGAAAATACAACTAAATGCAATATCGTGGCCATTTACAGAAGCTTGAAAAATAATTGTTTGGTAAACTGTAAATAATACAACTTTACCATGGACTCCTAAACCAAGCTAAACTAGGATAATGTATGTCAGATAAACAGATGAGAAACACTGCTAAGCTAATGTTAGTTCTGTATTTTGCTTAATTTTGATTAATATCTGAGGCTACGAAAACAATTGAAAGTTTGAAACCTCAATGCTTTAGTAGTTTAGTGGAAAAAAGGGTTCACTCACTGTCATTTGTATGGATTATTATAAGGCAAGCCATTTGTAGGTGCCTAAATGCCTAGTCTGGTAATTAAGAGTAATTTCAGTTAATAGCAGTTAATAGAAAAGCATTTTGGCCTTGTATTTCATAGGATAAATAGATGGATATTATTATTATAGAAGTTAAAATGTTAAAGACAATCCATGTCTATCGGTAAGAATGATTTCTTTGTTGTTAGTTTGTTTCTTATGTGATGTTTGGCTGATAGGCCGAGGAACTTTTAGTTTGACAGGATAACGGTGATGTCATTGATTACTGTCAGCTGCGGCAAGGTGACAGCTTTGGTTTAGAAAGAAAACAACGCAGATTGTACCGGTGGTCAGGCCAAGTGATGAGAGAGTGGAGCCAGACAGTTTTTAGACCTCTCTCCATTTCCCTGGATAAACTTTGTTAATCTCGCTGCTCTATATATAATTAGGAAACAAGAACGTGTAACCCGAGTTGGACATTAAATAGTTGATACTACGTCGTGGTCAGTGCTTTCTTGTGCGTGGATATGGAACGGGAGGATTCAAAGTTTGAGAGCGTCTGAAGCTTATGGCATCAACAAGTTTTGGATACTACACCATTAATCCTTTGCTCTGTAAAATGACTGTTACTGTGTGGAACTTGTTTCAGTAGCTTATTTATTTGTTTTTGATACTGTGAGGAATGCACTTTTTCAGTTTGTATACTTTGTTTACATAGAGACATATCTGACTGTCCGGTTTTACCTGCCAGTATTGAATTTGAATCCCAGGCTTATGCAAAGATTTGCAACAGTTCTAGAGGCCTTTATTTTATTTTTACATCACTGAGTGATGAACATGTTTACATTTTGCAATGTTATGTTTACAAGTTATTGTATATGTTTACAGGATGTCAAATACTTTGTTTGGTTTATTTAATTCTTTTTGAGGCGTGCCGTCCTATAAATGCCAAGTAATAGTTGTTTCATGGACCAAGACCACAAGACCTCTGCTATAGCGTCAAATGTTTTATCTGCTGACAAAGCACAATACCTGTTGGTTTTTAGTTCACTCATTGTTCAGGGAAACACATTGTTAATGACATTGACGGATTGTGGATTTTGTGATTCAAATTATATTTATTTGGAAAAATAAATATAGTCACTTTATTTGAAGAGTCAAAACTGTTGTCTTGGCTTTGTTTTGTTCATAGTAGTAACGCTCATGTCATGATAAATCTGGTTAGGTCAAAACTACAGGAATACACATTTTTTAAATAATAATAATATAATAAATATATATATATATATTATCGGTTATCGGTATCGACCTTGAGGAGCAGAAAGTTATCGATATAAAAAAATCAATATCGTGCACCCCTAATAATAATATAAAACAGCCATGGATGGTCACCACAGATAATCCAATATCAGTTAGATAACAGATTTCTACCACTACTGAACAAGCCCATCCGGATTATCTGTGGTGACCATCCATGGCTGTTCAGATCCTCCTCACCTCCACCCCACCTACCCAACCCCCCCCCCCTCCACCCCACCTACCAACCTCCTCCAATGTACAGTTTCTTCATCAAATGTATATACTCTTTTTTTAAATCTTTTTGTATCACAAACAGTACTGTATTTGTAAATCTGGTATGTCATACATGTATAGATGAACAGACATATCTGTATGTCATGTATGTCATTATATGTTATGATGAATTGAAAATGGGGGGCCCTGATGTAAACAAGACAAAAGCCTTTCTCTGGTCTGCATCGCCTTAACAATTGTGTGTGTTGAGCTGTACTGTATTGTACCTAGGGATGGGTACCGTTCACATTTGAACCGATGCCGGTACCCGTGAATCGATGCCGGCACTTTTTTCGGTACTTTAGTCACTAGATTTTTTATCTACCTACCTCAGTTGTAAAAAAAATTTTTAAACTTAATATTTAATAAATAAATAATGTATTATTACTTTATTATTATTTACATCTTACTGATGTAAAGCACTTTAACACTTTGACTGCCGGGAAACGCTTTACAGCGTCATTTCCGGCCATGCTCAAGTTGCCGGAGGACGCTGTACAGCGTCCTTATATCAATATTTCAAAAATCTGCGATCGGATTCATATTTCCCCTCCGCTGGCCTGAGATCCACCAGGAGGACCCACTGAGCTCTCTGGCGGTTCAGGAGCGCCATCTGGTGGCCGATCGGCGCAATCGCCAAACAGGAAGTGCTATGGAGGTTGTGCTGGTCGGCCATATTACTTCCGGGCACTCTGTTTGGCTCTCGGGACTCGATCTCGACACAATACATAGCGATCGATTGCCAATAACTCGATAAACAACATGATTTGGACATATATACTATTATACAAGCTGGAAATGGACCCGATATTTCTACATACCATAATAGGTAAATGACTGTTCCACGCTCATCGCCCAACGGCGCGAGGAGGATACGGTAAGATTCAGCGTTATTTTTGATCGTATTCCATATAAACTGTTATGATGAACATATCACCCACACTAGATGAATGATATAACGCTGCCCACGGAATTATAAACGATCCCCCGCCCATCCGGTCATCATCAGATTATATGTAGATCATTCTAGAAGTACGTCCAATTGAAATTTTTTATATCGCCCCGATTGCCATCAAACTGTATTTCATCATCAATATAATGTATTTGGGGCTATATATCACGTTCTGGAGAAAGCTGCAGAAAGAGATGAAAACATACTTATACATTAGACCATACTTTACTATGAATATGTGAATGAAAAAGTTTAACGTTGCTACACAATGAACAATACATATAGGACTTTGAATGGGCCCTAATAATGGCAATGTAGCAATAGAATTTAAAAAGTTATAGCCCTGCAAAGAAGGGGAATTTCTCCATAGACAAATAGCGCTGGCAATCCACAGACATTTTCCGGATTTCTGGCCGGCACCCATAGTGTTAAACTGCAATCCCCTGTATGAAAGGTGCTATACAAAGTTATTTTAATTTAATGTAATTTTAGAACATATATATATATATATATATATATACACACTAGAGCTGGGCCGTTAACGGCGTTAACGTGCTGCGTTAACGCTATACTAGTATCGCGCGATAATATAATTAACGCATTAATCTAAAAAAAAAAAAGAAAAAAAAAATTAAATTTTTTTTTCTACCTTTATTTACCCAGGGTAGGTTCGCTGAGCACAGATGTTCTTTTCCATTCACACCTGGGAGCTGCCCAGTACAACCACAGTTGACACCATTGGCCACTGAGCAACTCCACTGGAGCAGGGCCCTGTTCCTTGTACCTGGTTCAACTAAGTCGATCAAGATGTCATTATCCAGATTCAGTTAACCCGATGTTTGAAGCCGGGATTTTCCTGTTCCTCGAAGGTGGATTCAGTCTCGTTAACTCAAGCCAGACTTGATTCTCAGGATCAGTGCGCGCGCCCGCCTCAGCTGAGAAGACAGCAGGTGTCGATCGCAGAAATCCTGATTCTCTAGCGGCATTGATTGATTCATTGATTTAAAACTTTATTAACATATTGCAGTACGGCTCAATCGCCTCGCCGACAAGTTAAATGCGTTATCTATAGGCTAATTTTAAGTCCCTCATTACCTCAATCAATCAGATTATATTTCTTTAAACTTGCCTGCTGGATTGAATAATCAAATGAGATCTTGCTAGCGAAAATAATTAGTTAAACTGTTATACAGAATAACGATACGGCTCCCTTACCCATTGATTGATGTAATGTCGATCTTTTACTTATCTTCTCTGTGGTGTAACGGGTTAGTCTTTTGACTTTCACGCAGACGACCGGGGTTCGAAACCTAGTAGTTTCCTTCTTTTTGCAATATAGGAATAATTCAATTTGGTGCACGTTGAGAGCTATATAAAGAATGACATCCTCAATGCATGTAGATTTATAATATTTTAACTTAAAACTAGGCTACTTTGGCGTATAATCATTAATATTATATTCCAAAAAATTATATTGGAAGGACGGGGTTTCGAACCCCGGTCGCTGGGTTGCCAGGATTGAGCACTACCGCTGGGCCACTGTGCCAGATGGGATAAATTCATTGTTTATACATTAATGAACGAGAGACCCGTGTTTAGAATATACTTTGTTTTGAATGAAGTTTCATCTCTTTATCCTCATTCATTAATGTGACGTCAACGGCTCATTCAATTTCTCAAATCCGTCAAACAGCGCATCTCATCAGACATCTTAATCCCAGTTACAATTAAAATAACCACATAATGTGTACATCGCACCGAGCGAGCGCCACGGTATATATAACGTGCATTATTTAGGACAAAGTGAATTTAGTATCAGCATTTTGGGTCTATTTTACATTTCAAAAGCCCCCTCTGGAAGAATGGAGCACAAAAACGTAATTCAGAATGGTATAATGCAGATCGTAGACTGTGGGAATAATTTCAGGAAACGGGCTGTCACTTCTTTGCGGGGGCGTGGCGATGGTTCAGGCTAACTTGAACTTAAACTCTGCTTTCGACCAGGCTCAAACTTTTGGATCTGTTGTCATGGTGATTTGGAAAATCCAGGTACGGGGAACCGGAAAGTCCGGCTAACTCAGTTATCCAGTTAAAGTTATCCGGCTAACTCAGTTATCCAGGTACGAGGAACGGGGCCCAGTTGATTCAAGCCATGTCACATAGTTCAAGTTTGAAATGATTCTCTCTGTTTTGCTCCTGAGAGTGTGCTAGATACTGTACTGTACTGGTAATATTATGTATTTGTGTTAACTTCTGAATAAAACAACTTATTAAACACAAGTACATCTTATTGAACATTATTTTGATATTTCATTACCAATTATTATAGCAAAACAGCTTTTTCAAACAGTCTGTAATGCATTTTGAAAACGGGAGATGGGCTCATGGTGTAATGGGCCACCTGGCCTGAGAAACATAAGGAGGAAAGAAAAAGTAAGGACTTACTTCTGGTCATTATTTGGGTAGAACACACATATTTTGAATGCCTTCGGCAGGTTTTTTTTTTTTTTTGAGCCATTTAATCTAGATTAATCTAGATTAAATCCAGGATTGCAGATAGATTAATCTAGATTAAAAAAATTAATCTATGCCCACCTCTAATATACACACAGTCACACACATATCTTTAAATAAATGTTATGTTTATTTAAAAAATATGTTTATTTAACAAATTAACTAAAAAAAGATACACATCTATATATTTAAATACAAAATAAATAAAGGTATTGTATTTTACAAAATAACAAGTATAAAACAAGGGTAAACAAACCACTCTAGCAGCAATTAACTATTCTGCTGATCAAAAAATAGTCAAATACACATCTATATATTTATATAACAAATAAAAGAAAGTATTTTACAACTGATTAAACAAACAAACAATCTAGCAGCAATGAACTACTCTGCTGCTGATTGAGTATTCTAGCAGTTCTTTTCGCTCCACCCCCGCTTTGGAGAAGACCCGCTCTGCGGTGTGTTTGGTCTTACATAACAGCCTGTGGCTTGTTTACCGACGTCACATCCACTACTCTTCTGTCTACTCTTAGCCTACGGAGCTAGCGCTATGTCCGACGATTAGCGAACGTTAGCTTAATGAAGTTACAAATATGTGAAACTATATGGAAGGAGTAAGCCGACCGCTAAAAAAGAAAACTCACGCGGCAGCGCGAGCACATAATAAAATAAAGGAGTGGAAGTTTGGAGATAGTAGCAGAGAGCAAGAGCAGAGGTGGAAAACTGAGCTACACTTTCTAACAACCTGCCCACTGTACCAAGAAAGATATCAGAGACATAACAACCAGCCCACTGTACCAAGAGATCAGAGACAAGTATAGTCCCCATGAATTGCAAACACCCAAAGAGAGTTTGAAAACATGTATTGTGCCGTTGACATTAACGTGCGGTTTCGTTTTGCGGTAAACAAAACGTGACATCATCGGACTTTTTTCTTTTCTTTATCATAACCGAAAGTAGGCACCGTTGGATCTCACGTGAATCGATACTCGGTAGTACCGACGTGTTTCGGTAGGTACCTTTAAAAGTACCGAATTCGGTACCCATCCCTAGTAATCGATTACTCGCGCCCATTCCAAGTTGGCACCTTGCACGGTTCCCTCCGCCGTCGGTGTGTGAATGTGTGAGTGAATGGGTGAATGTAAGGCATAAGTTGTAAAGCACTTTGGATATAAAAGCTGTTATATAAATAGAGTCCATTTACCATTAGCTGCGCTGTCGCTTATTCTACACAGAAATACCCATAACAAACACACGACGACAGGCAGGAAAAAACGACAGGAATTAAATGTAAACCCAGTAGGTAAAATTCACCTGCAGGTGACTTGCTTAATCCTCCCTGTGTCCGTCTCTCTCCACTGGTGAGCGTTGTGGGGCTGTGTGTGATGGAGCAGGTGAGCTGGTGGAGTGATGACTGATGTGGAGGTTTCCAGGGGTTAAGAGCTGGCTTCCCCTGGCTCCTGTGGGATTTATTCAATAACAGGTAGGGGTTATTAACACTTTGAGCGCCACGCCTGGTTTTCCGTTTTACCGGCTGAATGCCACCATCGGCGCCAATGTTAACGTTAATATCGCCTAATCTATGTTTTAAATTATGGCTATGTGTCTAATCTGCCCATCGCATTATCAAATATTATTTTCCAGTCAGTGCTGTGAAGGCAGATTGTTTTTTTATCGCGTCGTTTCCGTTTCAGAGCAGTTAGAAAAGCTCCCGTTTTGATATAAAAAAACAGCTCATTCTGGAGCATTCTATGAAAATCGTCTTTTACTGGAATATTCCACAACGTTGATATTCGTCGGCCTTTTTATGAATCGTTTTCAAATAAACGCTAGATGATCAATATTATACGTGCACGCAAGCACATTACGGCCGCGCACTGATAATCGCTCCGTTGATTTCGTCACGGACTTTTACAGTGAAACCGAAAGAGGACATTTCACAAAACAGCTTATAACTTCATCAAACTTACTCTGATTATCCTAACACTGATAACATAGAGTCCTTACCTGACATCAGATGGTATCCAACTGGTATATTCCAATTCCTGATCACCATTCGAAAAAATCGATACGTGTATGGATCCAACGCGATACTGTAGAACTCCATGATCAACGGGGATCTGAGGTTCCAGAATGAACTCTAGTAACCCCGGCTGGATCAGTGAACTGGAAAATGTGGAGTACCGGATTTTTTTCCCCATTCATTTTCATTGAGTCCATTCCAAAATCACTTATGTCATCTGGGAGACGACAGGGGGCGCTTTTTTCCACAGTGATCGTCGGCGCCCCTCGGCTATACTCGGGTGATGCAATAATTTTTCAGATCGCAAAAAAAAAAATAATAATAATTCCGAGAAATCTTGTGAGTGGCACGCAACCACCTATAAAAAAAACAGAGAAATCTCGTGAGTGGCACGGAAAGTGTTAAGTAAAACGGATTAATACAATGGTGAGTGAGAAATCTTCTTAGGGACCTGCACTGGCTCCCCATTGCTGCACGAATCCGCTTCAAGGCCCTCGACATGGCATACCGTGCGGCAAAGGGAACCGCTCCCGCCTACCTCCGGTCAATGGTCTCTAACTACACACCCTCAAGACCCCTACGCTCTGCATCTTCTGGCCGCCTCAGACCTACTCCTATCCAAGCTCCGGGAGGGTCATCAAAAAGAAGTCAACTATTCTCAGTCCTTGCCCCACAATGGTGGAATGAACTACCCACCCCAGTTAGGACAGCCGAAAGCCGTCCAATCTTTTGCCGTCGACTAAAGACGCACTTCTTCAACCATTATCTGATTTTTTTTTAAATAAAATACAAAAAAATATCTAATCCTAACTAACCTTACTGTCACGCACTTGTCCTAATATACTAACCTACACTGTAGCACTCAACACTTTGATGAACATTGTTACTCAGCTGATAGAGTTGTGCCCTTCCTGATGACTTGTCGTACAGAACTTGTAAGTCGCTTTGGATAAAAGCGTTTCAGCTAAATGACTAAATGTAAATGTAAAGCAATACTACATGAGGATCCAAGGAAATCCAACCACAAGGCCGTCTACTGTCCACCTACCGGCAGCGGTCTCCGTAGGCGCACACTCCTCTCTGGTAGAACTTGCAGATGGTGGACAGCTTGCTGTTGGCCAGGTCATGAGAGAACATGCACCTGTTCCCCTCCCGACACACGCCGTGGATGAAGTACCTATCGGAGCCACACGGATGATCTCGTCAATGAATGGAAAATGCTTTTCTTATGATTTTATATATAATAATAATAATAAACTTTATTTGTATAGCACTTTTCATACAGAAGTTGCAGTTCAAAGTGCTTCACAACAGTAAAAAATACAGGCATAAGCGAGCATAAAAAAAAAAGATAGAGAGGTAGCAAGGTAAGGTAAATCACAGTGTTTCACATTAGGATCTAGCATCCCAATAGGCCTTTCTGTTTACAGTTTCATTCAGTAATGCAAATAATAAAAATAGAATAGACAGAGTAAGTGCGGTTGGATTCAGTTTAAAAATAGGCTAAAAATTATAAAATAGAACAGACATACAACAGGGTATTTAACATACAACAGATCAGTGCATCAGTAAGAAGTAAAAAAGTGTGATAAAATAGTAAATTTTGAATTACAACAGAGCAGTGCTCTTAAAATTACAGTGCATAGAACCGACACGTGAATTTGATAGGAAGTGTAGGTAGGGTAAGAATAGTGCAGGTAAAGTACAATTTGTGTCAGGATATCCCTGATGTTTCATTTAAATGCCTGAGCAAAGAGATCGGTTTTAAGCTGTCTTTTGAAGATGTCTAGCGAGTTGGCTTCCCTGATGTTTTGGGGTAGTTTGTTCCATAGTTTTGGGGCGTAGTTGATAAAGGCTGCATTACCGATCCTCTTTTGACTGTTTCTGGGAGCCTCTAGTAGTCCAGCAGCTGATGATCGCAGTGTTCTTGCTGGTGTGTAATTTATTAGAGTGTTGGCGATGTAGCTAGGTCCCTGTCCATTTAGAGCTTTGTATGGAAGGAGAAGGACCTAGAAGTCAATTCTAAATGTTACAGGAAGCCAGTGTAGAGCAGCTAAGACTGGACTACTGTGCTCTCTCCTTTTGGTTCTAGTTAGCAGTCGGGCTGCAGAGTTTTGGATTAGCTGAAGCCTCTCTGTGGTTTTCTTAGGGAGACCCGTGAAAAGTGCATTACAGTAGTCTAACCGGCTAGATATGAATGCATGAATTAGCTTCTCAGCATCATCTTGATTAATAAATGGTCGTACTTTTGCTATATTTCTGAGATGGAAGAACGATGTTTTGGTCACTTTGTTAATATGAGAATTGAAGTTCAGTTCTGAATCTATGATAACCCCGAGACTTGTGACCTCAGTCCCTCCCAGGTTCTATATAAGGGAGAAACATAGAACATCGGCCTCCAAAGAGTTGCTGAATTGTTTCCCCTCACTAGTTGTTTGCAGTCCGTGCACCTAGGGTGAAGGACGAAGTCGTGGCAGACGGTTTGTTTCTCTTAGTTATTTTATATTCTTTGTACCTCTGATTGTTCTCAATGTAATCTCCATGCATAATAATGGTGTGAGAATTTAATTACAGTAGGAATTCATAAACGTTATACCTATGCATGATGTACCCCGCGGATTTCCCCATGGGGATAATAATAATAATAATAATAATAATAATAATAATAATAATAATAATAATAATAATAATAATAATAATAATAATAATAATAATAATAATAAACTGTATTAGCACCTTTCATACAGAGACTGCAGCTCAAAGTGCTTCACAACAGAAAATGAGCACATGCAGACATAAAATCAACATGTTTCACATTAGGATCTAACATCCCAACAGGCCATCGTGTTTATGGTTTGATTCAGTTTTAGATAGACAATAATAAAAAGAGTAAGATAAAATAGACAGTAAAATAGTGCAGGATCAATAAAATGATATCTTATCTTATGTCCTCATGTACTCACTCACACAGTCAAACACACACCAACAGGTAAAGGACCACGATGAAAAGAAGCACTTGGGCTTTACTGTGTCCAACAATATGATACCTGCTGGTGAGGCTGCATATATCCATTATCTATGTATGTAACATATTTTATAGTCAGTAAATAATTTAAATTCCATTAAATTTGCCACCCCATCTAAGAGAAATATGTAAATGGCTGAGTAAATAGCTTGTAACCAACAACTGTAGTTATCTGATGATATCATAAATTAAGCAGGATCATTTGAAAGAAGCACATTAACCACATTGTGGTGAAATAACTCTACAACAAAGGTCCATAATGACAGATCTCCGGATGGTCTGGCTGCACGACGTCGACATGCACTGGAACCAACATCTGACAAGAAATTATTCTACATCAAGGATCACAAATATAATTTTTTCCTAAATGACCTGTATAACTACCGTAATTCCTCTAATAGTAACCGGGTCTCAAATACAAGCCGGGTCTCTATTAATGGCCGGGTGCGCTCTTGAGCTAAGCAATTATAAGCCGGCCTCCTAATACAAGCCGGGTTACTAATATACTGAGCTGCATGCTGAGCTGGTTACTTGATTTCACTTTGAAAACGTTGAAATGACCAGTGACCACCTGTAATTGCACTGTTTACTATTTCATACAGTACTTGGTTTCAATAAATGAACCCAGTACATTTTACTGGGTTCAAACTGACACAAAATGTTGATTTATTCATTATGATCCGTTTGAAAATTTGAAATATAGGCCTCCCTCTTATACAGGCCTCCTCCTAATACAAGCCTGGTATCCGCTACAGTTGAAACAAATACAAGCCGGGGTTACTATTAGAGGAATTATGGTATGTAATTTTGTGCCTTCTGAAACACCCGTCATATGGTTAGGTAGACTGATAATAAAACGTGCTGTGGACACTGACCAGAGTAGCAAGCTAGCTAGCAGCTAACCACCAGCTAACCTTAGCATTTAGCTGCGCTGTCGCTTATTCTACACAGAAATACCCCGACGACAGGCAGGAAAATACATTTAAACTGCAGGAAAACGACAGGAATTAAATGAAAACCCAGTAGGTAAAATTCACCTGCAGGTGACTTGCTTAATCCTCCCTGTGTCCGTCTCTCTCCACTGGTGAGCGTTGTGGGGCTGTGTGTGATCTGATGGAGCAGGTGAGCTGGTGGAGTGATGACTGATGTGGAGGTTTCCAGGGGTTAAGAGCTGGCTTCCCCTGGCTCCTGTGGGATTTATTCAATAACAGGTAGGGGTTATTAAGTCAAACGGATTCATACAATGGTGAGTGAGAACTGTATTTCCACTATAGTGATAAAACACAGTGTGCTCTGATTCAAAGGGGTCTTACGGTGAAGGGAGAGGAATGCATGTACTGACGGTCTCCATAATCAAATACAGACATCATTGTTGATTGCACATTGGGCTTCCAAAAGTATAAATAAACTATTTATACTTTTTACTTTTTAATAAATTTATTTATTTATATACTAAACATTCAGAACGCAGCGGCCCGCCTGATCTCAAACCTACCGAAGTCGGCCCATGTCACCCCACTTCTTAGGGACCTGCACTGGCTCCCCATTGCTGCACGAATCCGCTTCAAGGCCCTTGACCTAGCATACCGTGCGGCAAAGGGAACTGCTCCCGCCTACCTCCGGTCAATGGTCTCTAACTACACACCCTCAAGACCCCTACGCTCTGCATCTTCTGGCCGCCTCAGACCTACTCCTATCCAAGCTCCGGGAGGGTCATCAAAGAGAAGTCGCCTATTCTCAGTCCTTGCCCCACAATGGTGGAATGAACTACCCACCCCAGTTAGGACAGCCGAAACACGTCCAATCTTTCGCCGTCGACTAAAGACTCACTTCTTCAACCATTATCTAAATTAAAAAAAAAAAAAAAAAAAAAAAAAAAATCTCTAACCCTAACTAACCATACTGTCATGCACTTGTCCTAATAAACTAACCTACACTGTAGCACTCAACACTTTGATGAACATTGTTACTCAGCTGATATAGTTGTGCTCTTCCTGATGGCTTGTCGTACAGAACTTGTAAGTCGCTTTGGATAAAAGCGTCAGCTAAATGACTAAATGTAAATGTAAATGTAAATGGTGTACAGCCCGTTCTACTGCTATGGTGCAATGCTTTATATTGGCCACTAGATGGGAGTAGAGACTGCTGTAAATTATATTTAACTTCAAGACTGTAAATTGCAGTTGAAAAACAGTAATAAATCGCAAAACACTGCAATATGTGGCTGAAAGGGGCACGTCACCAGAAAATAATGCAGATTTATTTTGGACGTAATCACACACATCCAAAATATCTAAATAGTTTTGCATTTCTTTAGTTTGACAGTTATTGAGAGTAAATAAGTTTGAATATGATCACCAGTGATTTCATCGGGGAGCATGCCGCGCAGCTCAGTGAGGATCATGTTCTTTGATTTTTCCAGCGCCTTCAACACCATCCAGCCGTCACTGCTAGCGGAGAAGCTCTCTGCGATGCAGCTGGAGCACGGCTTGGTGGCCTGGATCAAGGACTACCTCACTGAGAGGCCACAGTACGTCAGACTAAAGGACAGTCAGTCTGACGTACTGGTGAGCAACACCGGCGCCCCCCAGGGAACTGTGCTGTCACCCTTCCTCTTCACCCTCTACACCTCAGACTTCTGCCGCAACTCCAGCGGGTGCCACCTGCAGAAGTTCTCAGACGACTCCTCCATCGTAAGCTACATCACCGACGATGATGAGGAGGAGTACAGAGCCCTGGTGGAGAGCTTCGTGGGGTGGAGCGACAGCAACCACCTCCAACTCAACACCAGTAAGACCAAGGAGCTGGTGGTGGACTTCCGGAGGGGCAAGAAGAGGCCCCCCCCGATTCCCATCTCCATCCGAGGGGTGGATGTGGAGATGGTGGACTCATACAAGTTCCTTGGGGTACACCTGAACAATAAACTGGACTGGTCGGACAACACAGAGGCCCTCTACAGGAAGGGACAGAGCAGGCTGTTCTTCCTGAGGAGACTCAGGTCCTTCAATGTGTGCAACAAACTGCTGCAGTCTTTTTACCAGTCTGTTGTGGCCAGCATCCTCTTCTATGCTGTGGCATGCTGGGGAGGCTACATCAACTCAAGGGACACCAACAAGCTCAACAAGCTGGTGAGGAAGGCTAGCTCCGTGGTGGGAGTCGAGCTACCTAGACTTGAGGTGATGGTAGAGAGGGGGATGATAAGGAAGCTGGATGCCATCATGGAGAACCCCTACCACCCCCTCTACGACGAGCTAGTCAAGATGAGAAGCTCGTTCAGCCACAGACTCATCCCCCCCCGACACTCAACTAACCGCCTCGGACAGTCCTTCATACCAGCGGCCATCAGGCTCCACAACAGTGGGCAGCGACTAGCAGCCTCCAGGCCCCACAACAGGGGGCAGCGACAGCGACTGCTACCAGACATTGACCTGGGACTTATAGGAACCCAAGGGGGACAAAGTAGACTACCCTGGTACTTTGATTAATGTATACTCAGTAGATAGTAAATTATTATAACACTACCTCTTGCATACTGCACCTCATGTGACACTGTGAATAATGTGAATATTCCTCAGCTAGTCAGATAGTAAATTATATTGACCATATTGATCAAATTGTTTACACTGCCTGTGTTGTCTTTTACTACCTGTATACTGTGTTGTTTTACTACCTGTACCCCTCCCCCCCTCCCCCCCATGCTGCTATGATGCCTGAATTTCCCCAAGGGGATCAATAAAGGAATATCTTATCTTATCTTATCTTATTGAATACTTGTGTCAATGATACTATAAGGTACCAGTCCCTATAAGACAAGGTATTGCTATTTTTCCATCTACATATCATTTAATTGAGCTGTAATTAACACAAGGATTCAATGTTGCTGATGACATCACTGTTGGCCATATTCAAACACATTGACTCTCAAGACACTTAAACCTGAACTGCTCCCAATGAGCAGGCTGGCACTAGGGATGGGCAAGAGTAATGTTTTCCCAGATCAACTACTCGCATGAATTACTCAAAAAAATCTATTGGGAAATCAATGTTTAGAATGCATCTTAAAGCGCATGACAGTAGCAATAACAAGATATTGCGTGGAGTCACACACACACACTACCGATTTGATTATGTCTCGCTCCATGGACATGATAACAATGCACAGCAATATACACAATGAATGCTTAATGCGTATTGTCATTTAAAACAGTCAGTTACGCAGCCCAGCTGAGGTACGCCGTTTACTGGTGCTCAAGAACATACAGGGACAGGTGGAAGGACATAGAGACACACCTAGAGCGAGTCCAACCTCAGGCCAGACTGGGGGGGAAAGAACACGCAGCACAACAGGGAAGTAATTCAATAGTGGACCACACCCTGGCGGTTTGGAAAGAGGTGGTCAGGAAATATAAATCAAAAGAAGACAGTAGACTTCTGATTTGCCCTTCCCAGACCCCCGGTTTTGGCCCGGGGTCACTGGACGCCACGTTTGACGGGTGGAGAGATAGGGGTATAACAGCCACATGTACACTTTTAGAGGACCACAACTTCATGTCTTTTGAGCAATTTAAGAAAAAATGTGATTTGGGTAATGACAATTTGTTTAGATATCTACAACTGCGACACTTCTATGATACAGAAATCAAGAATAGGATATCGGTAGGGGGTAACGGGGTGGTGGGAATGATGGAGCTGGCGTATTCGCAAACTCCAGTGAAAATTGTATCGGAAATGTACAAAAGTTTACAAGTTCGCAACAACTGTGATTCATATAATGTGAGGAAGAAATGGGAAAGTGAACTGAGTATAATCTTGACGGAGGATGATTGGCATTCTATATGTGAGACACAACGCAAATTAAGAGTAAACAATTAAAAAGGGCAACAACCCTGCTGGAGACAGTGTGGACAGATGAATGCCAACCACTCACATATTTTGGTTATGTGATGAAGTGAAACCATTTTGGAAGAGTGTTACACAGGAAATGTACAGAATTCTTAGCTATGAATTCCCCATGGAACCCCAGTTGATATACCTGGGTCTGATCACAGAGGAGACCATACACAATGAAGACTTGTACCTGTTCAAAATCATGACAATAGCTGGTAAGAAGGCCATCACAAGGAGCTAGTGTTGTCACGATACTGGAATTTCGAACTTCGATATGATACCTTGAAAAGTATCGATATCCGATACCACGGGGAAAAAGGTTAAATCTTAAAATGTAAAAAAAAAATATATATATATATATATATATATATATATATATATATATATTTTTTTTAAATACATTTTGCTTTTGTTGCTGGTCGATTCTCCTCAGCTTCTCTCTGGTACTATAGGAGAAGATAAATATAACACTTTTAAAACACTTTGTTTATCTTTAGATGAGACATTTAAAAATAACTAAATGATATAATCTTGAATGAATGAATGAATGAACTTTATTTAACAGATTGCAGAATGGGTACAATACAGTACGGCTCAATACATACAATTGTTAAAGGGATGCAGACCTGAGAAAGACGTTTGTCTTGTTTCCATCAGGGTCCCCCATTTTCAATTCATATAGACATTTATGACATACACAACATACATGACATTTATGGCATAGGGACATATAGGTATTTAGTACTGATACATTTGTGACATAGGCGGTATTCAAATATACAGTACTGTTACCCCTAGATCCTGACAGAGTATATACATATGATGGGGAGGGGACTGTACATTAGGAGGGGGTGGGTGGGTGGGAGGGAAATATACATACGGCGGGGAGGGAATATATACATGCGGTGGGGAGGAGACTGTCTATTAGGAGGTGGTGGGGGTTTTGGGCATTTACGGTGGCCAGTTTCGAATTGCAGCCTCCCGTAGGTGCTCTTTAAGGGCGGTTTTGAATGTGGGCAGGGATTCACATTCCTTTACAGCTTTGGGTAGGGCGTTCCACATTGTTGTGGCATAATTGCGAAACGTGTTTAGTCCCTTGTTTGAGCCGAATCTGGGTTTAACATGATTTGTTGAGCTTCCTCTGGTGTAGTGGTTGTGGTATTCACTGACCTTTGGGAAGTATTTTGACATGTACATGGGCACCCCGGTCGTATAGTGTATCTTGTAGACCAGGCCCATTGCAAGTTGCTGTACTCTGTCGTCTACTCTAAGCCATCCTAGGTTGGCAAAGTGGGCAGGGGTGAGGTGGGTTCTGGGGTTCAGGTCAAGTAGTAGTCTGACCAGTTTGTTTTGTGATGTTTGTAATTTTGTTTTAAGCGCCTTTGAGGTGCTTTGGTACCATGAGGTGCACGCATAGTCATAGTACCCTTGAATGAGTGCTCCTGCCAGAGTCTTCAGGGTATTCTTGTTTACCAGAGAGGAGATCCGGTACAAGAATCTAGTTCGTTGGTTGACTTTTTTTATTACATTGGATGCCATTTTGTCACAGGAAAGATTTGCCTCTAGGATGGAACCCAGGTAGGTAATTTCGTCTTTCCTTGTGACAATATTGTCACCCACTGTAACTGAGAAGCCGTCGGTCTTGCTGAGTTTGTTATTTGAACCGAAGAGAATGGACTCTGTTTTGCCCATGTGTAATGATAGTTTGTTATCAGCGAGCCATATGCAGATTTTGCCTAGTTCCGTGCTGAGGGTTTTTTCAACCTGCAATTTGTTCTTGTCAGAGACCAGCAGGGCTGAGTCGTCCGCAAACAGGAACAAGTTGCAGTCACAGGCTGACGACATGTCATTTGCATAAATTAGGAAGAGTAGCGGTCCTAGTATGCTTCCTTGTGGAACACCACAGCTCACTGTGAGGGGGGGGGATAGAGTACCGTTTACCTCTACCATCTGTTCTCTCCCCTCCAGGTAGGTTTGCATCCAGCTCACTGATAGGCTATCAAAACCAATTGCTTTTAGCTTGTCCATTAGAATGGAGTGATTGACAGTGTCGAAGGCCTTTTGTAGGTCCAGCATGACCATGCCGCAGTATTTGCCAGCGTCCACCTCTTGTTTGATGTGGTCGTTCAAATAGAGGAGGCATGTGTCAGTGGAGTGGGACGTTCTGAAGCCAGATTGGAATTCGTAGATTAGGTTTTTTTCCGCCAGGTACTTTTCGACCTGTTCGTAGACTATTTTCTCCATGACTTTCGAGATGGAGGTAAGAATAGAAACAGGGCGGTAGTTGCCTGGGTCTAATTTGCTGCCCTTTTTGTGTAGAGGGGTCACTCTCGCAATTTTGAAGTCCTTGGGGACGTGCCCCTGTCTTATAGAGAGGTTTATTATGTGTGTGATGACTGGGGTGATGGCGGCTGCTGCGTCTCTGAGGAATTTGGAGGGGATGTTGTCATGGCCAGTGGCCTTGTTCGGTTGGAGGGCACTCAGTTTTGAGTACCTCATCTGTAGTTACCATTTCAAGTTTGAAGTCGTCTTTGTGGACCCCTAGGTTTTTGTAGTATGCTACTATGTGTTCTACCCCATAATGCCCTGAGTGGGAGGGTAGTTTGTTTACCAGTGTTGTGGCTATGTTTGTGAAGAAGATGTTTAAGTAATTGGCTACATCCAGCTTGTCTGTGATGAGCGTGTTGTCCGTCTTTATGTTTATGTTTGAGAATCTGGTTTTAAGTTTTTTACTGCAGCCTAGTTGATTATTGAGTAATTTCCAAAGTTCGCGGGGTTTGTTTTTGTTTTCCTCAGTTTTGTCGTTGATGAAATTTCTTTTTGCGAACTTAGAGATTAAAGGCGGAAATGCTCACGAGGGGATTTTCAAAATAAGAGTATCGCAATATGAATCGATCTTTTTACGTTGCATCGATCCTATTTGATTATTGATAATAGATCGATATATCGATGTGGATCGATGTATCGTCCCACCCCTATTATACATTAGACCATACTTTAGTATGAATATGTGAATGAAAAAGTTTAACGTTGCTTCACCCTGAACAATACATATAGGACATTGAATGGGCCCTAATAATGGCAATTTAGCAATATAATTTAAAAAGTTATAGCCCTGCAAAGAAGGGGAATTTCTCCATAGACAAATAGAGCCGGCAACCTATGGTATATCATGAATTTAGCCTTAGGCAATCAAAGTGTTAAGGGGATGCAGACCAGAGAAATACTTTTGTCTTGTTTACATCAGGGTCCCCCATTTTCAATTTATCATAACATTTATGACACAGATAAACAGTACTGTTACATCCAGACATTTATGACAAGATATACAGTACTGTTTAAGAGACAAGAGTTTCTAAAAAGAGAATATATACACTACAGTTAATTTACTTCTGACCATTATAGTCAAAGTATTTTCCTATGAACTGAAACTCATAAGACCTCATAAGGCTAGCATCATTCAGTTACAGCTACTGTATATTGGCCAACACTACAACAGCTATCCAGCCAGCTACTGCACCATGAACTGCCAGCCAGCCAGCTAGCTACCTTAACCCAGAATACAACAGCTATCCAGCAGCTACTGCACCATGAACTGCCAGCCAGCCAGCTAGCTACCTTAACCCAGAATACAACAGCTATCCAGCAGCTACTGCACCATGAACTGCCAGCCAGCCAGCTGGCTACCTTAACCCAGAATACAACAGCTATCCAGCAGCTACTGCACCATGAACTGCCAGCCAGCCAGCTAGCTACCTTAACCCAGAATACAACAGCTATCCAGCAGCTACTGCACCATGAACTGCCAGCCAGCCAGCTAGCTACCTTAACCCAGAATACAACAGCTATCCAGCAGCTACTGCATCATGAACTGCCAGCCAGCAGCTAGCTACCTTAACCCAGAATACAACAGCTATCTAGCCAGCAGCTACTGCACCATGAACTGCCAGCCAGCCAGCTAGCTACCTTAACCCAGAATACAACAGCTATCTAGCCAGCAGCTACTGCACCATGAACTGCCAGCCAGCCAGCTAGCTACCTTAACCCAGAATACAACAGCTATCTAGCCAGCAGCTACTGCACCATGAACTGCCAGCCAGCCAGCTAGCTACCCCCAATCCAGCCAACCGTACAAATTACGGTCTCAGCCAATCACATCAATATGTACAGTTAGTTAAATCTTAGAGATTTAAGTAAAGTTAATAGTACTGCGTGTTAAGCATAACAGATTGCAGAATGGGTACAGTACAGTACGGCTCAATACACACAATTGTTAACACTTTAACTGCCGGAAGACGCTTTTAGGCGTCCTTCCCCGCCATGCTCAAGTTGCCGAAGACGCCGTAACTCGTCTTTGATATCAATATTTCAAAAATCTGTGATCGGAATCATATTTCCTTTCCGGGGCCCTGAGACACAAGTGTGATCTCCTCTCAATCCTCTAGCGGTTCAAGACCGCCATCTGGTGGCCGATCGGCAGATCGAAAAAACGGATGTTACCTTTAACCCGGTAGGACTCGCTCCATATGGGGTCCGGGCACTCGCTAGTGTTAGAGAGACTCAGTCTTCACACAGTGAACATCGATCGCTGCAAATAACTCGAAAAAACAACATGATTTGGACGTATATATTATTATACAACCTGGAAATGGACCGGATATTTCTCCCATAATAGGAAAATGTCTGTTCCATGCTCATCGCCCAACGCCGCGAGGAAGATACGGTAAGATTCAGCGTTATTTTTCAATGTGTACGATACTAACTGCTATGATGAACATTTGACTGACATTAGATGAATGGTATAACGCTGCCCACGGAATTATAAACGCCCCCTCGGCCATCCGGTCAACATCAGATTACGTGTAGTAACTTCCAGAAGTCCGTCCAGTTGGATTTTTTTATATCGCGCCGATTGCCATCAAACTGTATTTCATCATCAATATAATGCATTTGGGGCTATAGATCACGTTCTGGAGAAAGCTGCAGAAAGAGATGAAAACATACTTATACATTAGGGGTGGGAATCACCAGTTTCATCACGATACGATACGATATCGATTCTTTGGACAACTATACGATATTTGCCGATATCACAAAGTCTGCCATGATACGATACGATACGATTCGATTCAGGTGCCTGCGATCGATATGAGGCGATATTATGTGCCCATTTAACACAATCAGTCACATTTAGATCAACTAAAAAAAGGCTACGGAAATATCAATTGATGTTTTTATTTTTGAGCTCTTCCAGACATTTAAATGAAAAACAATCTATTGTTTTTAATACAAATAGACCTCCTGTTAACTTTTTATATATTGAGCTTTTTTTTTTTTTATCCACTTTTTCTCCCATTTTTCTATATTTTCTCCCATCCCGATCCCAATTTCGTATCATCCAATTCAACCCTCCCCTGTCACGAACGCTGTTTCTTGCCTCCCACAAGCCGGCTGCAATGTGGACTAAGTCATACATAGCACAAGTCCCCTCCGGTACTTGAGGTAACAGCAGTCGCATCTTTTCACCTGCGCAGCTCGATCTCTCAGTGTCGAGGAGTAACGCGTGGGAGGCTCACGCTGCCCCCGACACTTCCTGATTCTACTGCGCAGGCGCACCAACCGACTTGTAGGAGTCGCTTGTTCACAACGCCCGATCCCCACCCTTCAGTTTCCCTCCCCGTAATACGGCCAATGTGTATTACTGCGGACGACCAGCTAAACTGAAAACAATGTGGAGAGCTGGATTCGAACACGCGAATCCTAGCGTCTCCACACTGGTGGCGAGTGCCTTGCCCACTACACCACCTAGCCGCCCCTTATATATTGAGCTTTAAACTTTAAGTAAAATGTTTTGGAACTCACAACACGCAAGCTAAAACCCTTTCCTCTCCCAAACTTCCTACAATTGTTTTATGTTGCATGATGATCATGAATACATATTAGGGATGCTCGATATTGGCTTTTTTACCGATACCGATATTCCGATATTGTCCAACTCTTAATTTCGATACCGATATCAACCGATACCGATATATGCAGGGTTTCCCCCCAAAAAAAATGAATAATTTCAGGTAACTAATAATTTCACTGGATGCATTCAAAAGGCTTTCTAAATGTAAGCATTATCTGTGCAAAATATGATAATTAAAAAAGTAAAAATTAACATTACATATCTCTTGTTGTTGAATTAAACCAACATGCATACTTTTGACAATAAATAAAATAAGAATTGGTTCTTACTTGCTTGCCTGGGTAAATAAAGGTTAAATAAATGTAAAAAAAAAAAAAAAAAAAAAAAAAAAAATTATTGTTTTTTTTGTTTTTTTTTACCGATACCGATATTTTCCGATATCACATTTTACTGCCGATATCGGCCGATAATATCGGTCGGCCGATAATATCGGACATCCCTAATACATATATTATGTATTCATGTTTAAATATCAACATTATCTGTCCATCCTCAGTAACACACACACACACACACACACAGAATGCCCCTCACGCAACCCAGTCCCCCACAGAAAGGTAGACTGCCCAGTGCCCCCACCCTTGCTCTTTCCCAAGTCCCCTCTCCTCTCTCCTCTCCTCTCATGGTTAGCTGCAGTGCTTAGCATAGTTAGCTCACGCTAACGCAACGTTCATTTCGGTATTTAACGCGACATATTGGGCATAAAGGAATGGAGAGGATGGAAAGCATGTTAGATGCATTTAACCCCTTGTGGGGAAAAAACAACAGGCACTTATTTCGGGCAAAATAGGCGGACTCTGAAGCAATACTATCTAACGTCTACACACGGAGCTGCGCTGAGCTTGTTGTTCCGGCCGGGCGGAAATGCTCATGAGGGGATTTTCAAAATAAGAGTATCGCAATATGAATCGATCTTTTTACGTTGCATCGATCCTATTTGATTATTGATAATAGATCGATATATCGATCTGGATCGATGTATCGTCCCACCCCTATTATACATTAGACCATACTTTAGTATGAATATGTGAATGAAAAAGTTTAACGTTGCTTCACCCTGAACAATACATATAGGACATTGAATGGGCCCTAATAATGGCAATTTAGCAATATAATTTAAAAAGTTATAGCCCTGCAAAGAAGGGGAATTTCTCCATAGACAAATAGAGCCGGCAACCTATGGTATATCATGAATTTAGCCTTAGGCAATCAAAGTGTTAAGGGGATGCAGACCAGAGAAATACTTTTGTCTTGTTTACATCAGGGTCCCCCATTTTCAATTCATCATAACATTTATGACACAGATAAACAGTACTGTTACATCCAGACATTTATGACATACAAGATATACAGTACTGTTTAAGAGACAAGAGTTTCTAAAAAGAGAATATATACACTACAGTTAATTTACTTCTGACCATTATAGTCAAAGTATTTTCCTATGAACTGAAACTCATAAGACCACATAAGGCTAGCATCATTCAGTTACAGCTACTGTATATTGGCCAACACTACAACAGCTATCCAGCCAGCTACTGCACCATGAACTGCCAGCCAGCCAGCTAGCTACCTTAACCCAGAATACAACAGCTATCCAGCAGCTACTGCACCATGAACTGCCAGCCAGCCAGCTAGCTACCTTAACCCAGAATACAACAGCTATCCAGCAGCTACTGCACCATGAACTGCCAGCCAGCCAGCTGGCTACCTTAACCCAGAATACAACAGCTATCCAGCAGCTACTGCACCATGAACTGCCAGCCAGCCAGCTAGCTACCTTAACCCAGAATACAACAGCTATCCAGCAGCTACTGCACCATGAACTGCCAGCCAGCCAGCTAGCTACCTTAACCCAGAATACAACAGCTATCCAGCAGCTACTGCATCATGAACTGCCAGCCAGCAGCTAGCTACCTTAACCCAGAATACAACAGCTATCTAGCCAGCAGCTACTGCACCATGAACTGCCAGCCAGCCAGCTAGCTACCTTAACCCAGAATACAACAGCTATCTAGCCAGCAGCTACTGCACCATGAACTGCCAGCCAGCCAGCTAGCTACCTTAACCCAGAATACAACAGCTATCTAGCCAGCAGCTACTGCACCATGAACTGCCAGCCAGCCAGCTAGCTACCCCCAATCCAGCCAACCGTACAAATTACGGTCTCAGCCAATCACATCAATATGTACAGTTAGTTAGCTAGCCATTCCATTGCGAATTAAAAGGTAGGCAGACAGCCAGTATTAGCTAGCTAGTAGCTAGGTAGCTAATGTTAGCCAACTGAGAAAGATAGCTAGCTAACTAACAGCTAGCCAACAGCTGCAAGCCTGCAACGAACGCCACGAAGGCCAACATTAGACAACGCCTCATGTATTAAACTAAAGTCAATAGTTTAATATGGCAGGCCTGTACGCTGCGACGAGATCGTCGCAAATTGCCCCCTAATTTGGCCGGTGCGAATGAAAAATTATATCTACTCGCAAGCTTGCGAATAGTGATTTCACCCCTTCATTCGCATTTCACTACACTAACATTAGCCTACAACCAGGGCTGTACAGGCGACATAATGTTGCGGTTGTAATTTCATTAGACAGACCAGCGCGGACATTTAATAACATGCAATTTAATTGACACGAGCAATGGGCTAACGTTAGCTGGTGGTCCCGAGTGAAGCAGGGACGGTGGAAAAGTGAGGAAAGGGGGTGGGTTATATTGACAAGTGACAACGCTTGACAACAGAAGTTTAAACATAACTTCATATTTATTAGTTATTCGTTTCTGTATATCATCGACCACTGTGACTTTCCATCTCCGTGTTAGACTCTTCCTGTTTACATTCGAGTGTGACGTCATCACCTACGGCAGCTTAGACGATCAAAACGCGAACCTAGAACAAAACCCGGGGGGGGGGGGGGGGCTGGCTCTCTTGTGCGTTCTCGCCCCCTCTCTCTCTCTCTCGCTCTCTCTCTACATTCAATGATTTAAAGTAGCCAAACGTTACAGACAGTATAAATACTAACTGGATAGTTGATGATAAACATTTAATTTCATTATCTGAAATATTCTAAAATCATTAAGTCTGCTATAAGCCATTATCCCTTTGTGTGTAATTATTATTTTCTCACAGTAGTATATATATATATATATATATATATATATGTGTGTGTGTGTTTGGCTAAAGTGGATAGAAAACACAGTACTGTGCAAAAAAAGGGCACCCAAGAGTTTTTATATAAATAGTCTTAGATGTAAATAATTTTTTTTATTAGTGTGTCAGTAGACTACTCTTAGTACATTTTCATTAAATTATTTTTTAAAGCATCTTCATGGTTTAATAATGCAAACATATGTTGCAGGGACTTATTATAATCATCATATTGGCGTGACTGTATGCATCAAAGGGTTAAATCAAGCATTTTTAAGTGCTTTAGGAAATGTCAAAATATTGCGATATATATTGTGTATCGTGATATGGCCAAAAAATATCGCAATATCATTTAGAGGCCATATCGCCCAGCCCTACTATAATGGTAAAATAGTTATTTAAAAATGTGCCCCTAAAAAATATTATTTGCCCCTAAATTTCTCATTTAGGGGCAAGTGTGCCCCTAGTGAAAAAGCTTAGCGTACAGCCCTGTATGGGTCATTTTGTTTAATGATTCAGTGATGTTGAAAGAAGAGCTGTCGAGGCTCTGCACTTGGAGCGAGTGAGAGCCTGAGGATTGTGTCGACACAAGACAGGTCCGTGAGCGGAGGGGGAGGGGAGGGGCAATGCCCCAGCAGCGTGTGTGTGCGTGTGTCAACAAGGAGAGAAGCTGTAGGAGAGAAGACTGCGAGAACGCCAGCTGGTATCGATAGTGCAGAAAGTATCGATATTGCGGGAAATGAGTATTGAAACTGTCATCAACTTCAGTAGGAAGACAGTAAATGTCTCTCCGGTCATCATTAGGGGGCAGAAATGGAGATAGTCCAGTTCTATAGGTATCTTGGTGTCCACCTGGACAGCAAGCTGGACTGGAAAAAGGACACAGATTCTGTGTTTTAATTTGAGGAAGCTTAGATCCTTTGATATCAGCAGGTCACTTCTTCATGTGTTCTACCAAGGTATCCTTGCTAGTGTCCTGTTTTATGCTGTGCTCTGCTGGGGGGGGGGGGGGGGGGGCAGCATCACAGACAAAAAACGTATAAATTAAATCATTAAAAAGGCTGGCTCAGTGATTGGCCTCCCTCCTGATTCCTTGGAGATCATTATTGCCAAGCGAACTAGGACTAAATTGAACACCAATTTTTTGAAGGCCACCCTCTGTACAATATATTTGATGCTCTGCGAAGCTCATTAGCGATAGGTTTCTGATGCCTCTGCTCTATTGAGCGATTGAGAAGGTCCTTTGTTCCTGCTGCGGTTAAATTCTTTAACGAACACCGCTAGCTCTGTGTTGAGAGGCTCTCTTCTTATCTTCTATTTACTGTGTTGTGTAATTTGTACTGTATGTAATTGTTTCTTGTTTGTGTATTTGTATTCGCTCTGGTGGCAAACCATGTTTCCCCTCTGGGATTAATAATAAAACCAGACCATGAATCAGGCAGGAGGCAGTACTGGGTATCAGGCTCATTGACTGGAGGTCTCTGTGTGACACACATCAGATCCACAATCATTAGGTTTGGTGTGCAGTTGCTTGGTTTCACCTCATAGGCATCCGAAAATACTGTGTTACAAATTACACTATTATACTGTATATATTCTGTTTGGCAAAAAACTAAATTAAATTCCATAAACAATCTTAACACAAATATTAAATGACCCATATTCACTTCTATAACAAATATGAAAATAAAACACATTATAATCACACAGTATCATTCTTAACATTCAAATAGGGCTTTAGTCACCTTAGAACAACATGTAACTGTGTGTTACTATAATGTGGCCAGCTGGGGGTATTGTGGGTGTGGCTCTGGCGTCAGCGTATATTTTAGCCTGACCGGATGGCGGCTGAAACAAACACTTCCTAGTTGGGTGCGGGCGGCGATAGCAGCAAACATTTCCCCACACCTGGTTCCCCTGTTACAGGACGAGAGAGTGTCGAGTAACAGTGTCCTGGTGAGTAACTTAACTATAGTATAAAGCGGAGCTTGCTTGCATTATCATGTCGCTAGGTTGATGTGCACTGTTTAGGTATTTATACTGTGTATGGTCTTCCTTAGGGAACTGACACTGGAAGGGACATGCCTTGACAAAGTAGCATCCTATAAATATCTGGGCATATGGATTGATGAAAAGATGGCCTTTGATGTTCATATTGGGAACCTACTGAGAAAACTTAGACCTAAACTGGGCTTTTTCTTCCGGTTAAAGAAATGTTTCCCGTCTGAAGCCAGGAAGAGAATTGTGCAGAGTTCCTTTCTGCCTGTATTAGACTATGGCGATGTAATCTATATGCATGCTCCTTCCTCCCTGCTTAAAAAGCTGGATTCTGCGTACCATACTGCCATACGTTTTGTAACGGGTGCAGGCTCTCGCACCCACCACTGCACTTTGTATCAGTCATTAGGATGGTCCTCTCTGTACCAAAGAAGACAATCACACATGTTGATTTTTATCCTTAAGTCATTGCTAGGTAAGCTTAGGGCTGGGCGATAAAACGATAACGATAAATATCGCGATAAATTATTTCCTCGAAATAAACATGAAACGTGGTCGCAAAGTTTCGATATATCGATTTTCCAAGTTTGGCTCCGTTCAGCCTCGGCTCAGCTCACTCACTAACAACCAACGTTACGTGATGACGTCCTTACGCACCACAGCTCAGTACTCAAGGCTGCTAGGATACTTAGCTTGCACGGCGATATTTAATATATTTACGTGCCGAGTATGTGTGTGGCGAGAATTCTGATGCCACGGTTATTGTTGTGAAGGGCCAGATTAAACCGAATATATATATTTATTATATATATATATTTAATTGTATTTGTATATTCTCTAATATTCCCTTGTATATTCCTTGAACAATATGCATTGAATATCCATTCTAGCCTACTGAACATCCCATAATAGTCTCCATTCTACTATTGGTCGAGACCTTGGTGCCAGGCTGCCATACCCCCCAGACCCAGTTCAAACGTACCGCTCAACATGTACGAACAAGTCCTAGTTCCGCGTAGGAATCTGGCTACCGCACCACTAACGGTACTATTTGTTCATAGTGCGTATATATACTGCGCTACTAAAGTAGGACTTCCTTTTTCAGTCCAGTTTCTTACCCTCCAATAGAGTCACAGACGTAAAGCCTCCCCGCGACGCCACGTGTGGGAGTAAGGCCAAGTTCGGCCTACCATCGGTATTGAGACATCGTGTATATTAATATTTGAATAGTCATATTTGGCACTATATCGTCGTGTTGGACGTAGTCTATTAAGCTAATAATAGTCTGTTAATATATAGTGCTTCGTACAGTGAGAATACTATCGTAGTCAGTACCCCATCGTTTCGGGCAGAGAACTGGCTGCTTATCCAGGAAGGCCGACCCCATGTGAGACTGCATCCGAGGAGCCCCAGAGCCGACGAGCGAGTGGACCTGTATACCGGATTATTCTACCGACGACAGCCCGCCTTCCCAGGCACGGATTATGCTTTGTGTACAGTGATTATTCCATGGATAAAGACCCCCGACACTGCCGTGTGTTGGAACCCCCCCCCCTGGAGAGGACGCAAGGTGAGGAGACGCTCTGCAAGACGAGGTCGCTTCACGTCTCTCCCCCGTGGACCGGAGAGAGCCGGCCCACAGAGAGTCCAGCTGCTTTCATCTGTGGTCCAAGGATCGCTGGCGCATTGAACTGCACTACTGTGGGTTCACCCAGGATACCCTTAGCCGGACGAGGCAGCCAGACTCTACCCCCCCCCCCCTCCTACTCCTGTTGTCTTACAAGCGACCGGATTAACCCCCCTAGTGTATCCAGTCTTATAATCATTAAAGTATCATTGCTGTTATTCCTTAACTATTCCAGGTCGTATATTTACCGCCTGCGCCTTCAGAGATTGGACATTCTCTATTGATATACCGACGAATACTCTTGCCATAAAAGTGCATACTATTTCAATTCATAAATGTAATTAAGTGATTAAGTGCTTGCTCTACACACCATCGCTGTGTAGAAATAAAGACCTATTTCTAATTCGTACATTTGTGTTGGATCCGTTTCATCTACGTGAGAGTGTTTATCATAATATATTTATGCCGAGTACTGGGTGGCCGAATATAAAGTACAAAGGTAGTGGTAGTAAGTATCATATCTAGTAATACAGTCAGGGAATTGTACCCCTCAGTTACAATTGGTCCTTCGAGCCGGAGGGTAATTAGTGTAATATTAATATAGTGTTATTAATATTGAAATGGCCTATGATGAACACTCCACGAAACGATCCTCCTAACCAACGCCCGCAGCGCGAACGACGGCTCCCTCAGTACTTAGAGGCTTACGCTGTCAGTCAACAACCTAGTCTTCTACTAACAGTAAACGCGGTAAAACTAGAAAGTAAAAGTATGTCTAACCCCAACGCCCAGACTACCCCGACCATAGAGGCCCCTACGGGTTCTAATGTAACTGACCAAGTTCACGGTGGGGACCAGTGGGAACCAGACATGACTTCACACCCCGCCAGTACTGAAGAAGTAGTCCCCGATGAGTCCCGGGAGGAATACAACGCTACCGAGAGAGAACTCGGCACGGAAGAAGACGGGGAGAGCACCGTGGAGATAGAGCTCCAGGGCTCCGCAAGGAGTACCCCGAGGGAAGGCTCCCCTACACAACCGCCTTCTCCCAGCGAGGCAGAGAGGACCCTACAGCAGGCCTTCCTCATCAGCCTGAACGCCGCTGCTGAACGCGACCGACTGCAGATCCAGCAGCGGAGCGAAGAAGAGCATATACGTCTAGAAATAAGACGCATTCAGAGGGAAGAGAATGTGGCCCGAGACCGAGCAGACAGCCAGCGAGCAGCTGCTGGTGCTCTACGGGACGCAGAGCGCGACAGACAGCAAGCGCAACTAATAGAACAGCTGATCAGACGGACAACACCCTCTCCCTCCGCCAGAGGCTCCAGGAACTCGTCTAGACACACCTCCAGGGCGGCATCCCCTAGCCGAGTAAACAACCCTGAACTTGACCAACAGACGAGGTCTATACCCCCCACAGACCACCTCCCCCCACCGGTCCAAGCGAGACCTAGCAACCGGGAAGGAGCAGCATATCCTGTGGAGAGGCTAAACCAGAGACTACAAGCACTGGATGACCTAACTGAAGACGAAGAGGAAGAGGAGGAGAACCACGCCCGACGACAGCACAGTACTCTACCGGACCAGGAGGTCCGGTACAGCCCAGGCTATACTCCCGCGGAGCTGCGCTACAGACCCCCGACTCTATACACGGGTGAGCACGACGCACGACCCGCACCGAGGAACAGCACCTGGACAAGCGGGCCATGGTACACTGCCGGTACCAGCCCATACCAAGGAGCGGGAGGAGATTCGCCTAGGAGGCCTCTCCCCCAACGCTCGCCGATGTATCCACAGTCAGCGTCATACATTGGCACGCCTATGGTACCCGACTTCACCCAAGAGAACCGGGCCCAGTATACAGAACTCCGCATGTGTCTGGAGACCATGTTGGTGGATGTATTGGATGAACGCCATAAATATGCCATCCTACTGAAGCACTTAAAGGTACCCCGCGCACATAATATAGCGCTCGCCTACGCGACTTCCACCACCCCATACACCGCAGCGCTGGTAGCATTGGACCAGACGTATGGGCGCATATGGGATTACGTGATCCAGGAGATCCGACACATCGACCGCTTACCCCCAGCAATAGACAATCGAGCACTGGACGACCTGTCCATCAGAGTGCAGTCCCTGGTAGGGATGTTGGGAGCGCAGAGAGAGAAGGGGAGGCATGAACTTTACGCCAACTCAAATGTGGAAAGGATCTTGGAGAAGCTGCCGCCCGCTCGACAGGAGCGTTTTAGGCGGCAGAGAGACCACCGAGACCCGAATGGCCCCGAACCGAACCTCCTCGATCTAGCAGACTTCCTGGCAAGAGAAGTCAGCAGCCTACGGCTAGATACATTCGGACGGAGCACCCCTGGCTCCAGAGAAGGAACCAGACGACTAAATGATAGAAGAAGATCGGTGACTGTGATGCACCAATCGGAGTCAGTACCGAGCAGCAGGAGCCACAGTACCCCCTCCAGAACGGAGAAGTGGAAGATAGTGTGCCCCTACTGTGAGAAAGAACACTGGCTAGCGCAATGTGACTCCTTCCCCAAGCTGAACGCGGAGGAAGCAAGTCAATGGATAAAGTCCAACAAGCGCTGTTTTCGCTGTGCGCGCTCACACATGGCAGCCGAATGCCGCTTAAAGAAAAGGTGCACCAAGTGCGATGGAGCCCATCTGGACATACTTCACGACAGTAACAGACGGCGCCCTTCACCCGCACCATCCAGCAGCAAAGCGAGCGTCATGTACATCGATCCCGCCAGCAGCAGTGGAGCCCGAGTACTCCTAAAAGTAGTGCGTGTGACACTAAGCTACCAGAATAAAGTCCTGGACACTTACGCCGTCCTCGATGACGGGTCAGAGAAGACCCTTCTGCTCGCCTCCGCTGCGGCCCAGCTAGGGCTGCGGGGAAGCGAAACCCAAATGACAATTCGGACAATAAGACGAGATTTGAAGACGATAAAGGGCGAGAATGTCTCATTCTCTATCGCAGCAAGCGGCCAGCCTGAGCGACGGTACCAGATTACAGACGCCTTCACCAGCCAAGAAATAGGACTGTCGCGGTACACATACCCCGTCGCCAAGCTGATGGAGAAATATGCACATCTGCGCAAGTTACCGATCCCGCTCATAGACAATGCTATGCCGACCCTGTTGATAGGCTCCGACCATGCAGACCTCATTGTCCCGATAGACCGGGTTCATACCGGACCCCGAGGCTGTCCTGCAGCAGTCGAGACCCGTTTGGGATGGACTCTCCAAGGCCCGCTCGCCAAATCTCTCAACCGAAGTACAGCCACTAGATGTCTCCACTCCCGAGACCAAGAGGGAGAAACCGCACTCCTGCAACACGTAGATCGGCTATGGACCTTGGAACAAATGCCCTTTAAGAACGGAAAGAAAGACATTCGCTCTAAAGATGACATTTACGCCATTCACCTCCTCGAGACAGGGACCAAGAGAGTCCCGGTCAACGGCGTGTTGAGATACGCCACGCCACTCCTGCGGCGAGAAGGAATGCCTACTTTCCACGCCAAGACAGACGCCACAGAACGGTACCTGCTGAACACGGAGCGGCGCTTAGCCAAGAACCCCGCCCAAGAGAGTGTATACCGCGCTGAGATTGAGAAGCTCATCACAGCGGGACACGTCACAAAGATGGACATTAAAGAGGCTGACCAGACCACTGAATCGTGGTACGTGCCTCACCACAAGGTCCATCACAACGGTAAAGACCGCATAGTATTTAACTGCAGCTACCAGATCGGATCCCAAAATCTGAATAAAGAGTTACTGCCCGGTCCCACTCTCGGCCCCTCCCTACTCGGCGTTCTACTCCGCTTCCGCCAGGAAAAGGTGGCCATCAGCGGGGACATTAAAGGAATGTTCCTGCAGGTGAGATTAGTAGAGGAGGACAAGCCCCTGTTACGGTTCCTATGGAGAGAGAAGCCAGGAGATGAGCACCCAGCCATCTACCAATGGGAAGTCCTCCCCTTCGGAACGACGTGCAGCCCCTGCTGTGCTACATTTGCACTACAGAAACATGTAGCAGAGGACCCAGCAGCGGACAAAGAGGTCCGACACAGCGTAAAGAACAGCTTCTACGTAGACAACTGTCTACAAAGCCTTTCAACCCAGGAAGAAGCCGAGGCTCTCCTGATTAAACTCCGCGCCTCATTGATCAAAGGCGGCTTTGATCTCAGGCAGTGGGCCAGCAGCGATCCGCAAGTACTGCGCAGCCTCTCCTCCGAGGACAAGGCAGCCAGCAGCGAGACCTGGATGGCTACAATCCCGGGAGAAGCCCAGGAGATGACCCTGGGATTGGTGTGGCGATTCAAAACAGATTCGCTTCACTACAGACACAAGCCCCTGACTACGGAGCAGGGAAAGCCGGCGGCGGCGCCGACCACCAGACGGAGTGTGTACACAACACTCGCCCGACAATATGACCCGCTAGGATGTATTCTACCGTACACCACCAGGGCAAAAATGATTGTACGAGCATTGTGGGACAAGGACCAGGGCTGGGACGACCCCATTCCCGCACACCTTGCATCCACCTGGAGAGAGTGGGAGATGGAGCTCCACTCACTCCCAGGCGTTAATATGCGCCGAAGCTACTTCCCACCCACGGTGAGGCCAGAGACATGTAAAATGGACTTACACGTCTTCAGTGACGCCTCAGAGGTCGCATACGGATCAGTAGCCTACTTGCGGGCCCAAGAAGAGGGGGGAGAGATCTACACAGCATTTGTCCTCGCCCGCTCGAGAATAGCCCCACGCAAGCAACAATCTATCCCACGCCTAGAGCTCTGCGCAGCCCTAGCCGGAGCGCACCTAGCCACGCTCATCCAACGTGAGCTCACCATACCGGTGTCTAGAACAATCCTGTGGTCAGAGTGCAAGTACAAAGTCTTCGTGGGAGTCAGAGTCACCGAGATTCAAGACTTAACCGAAGAGTTAACCGGAGAAACAGAGTGGCGCTACGTTGATACAAAACAGAACCCAGCTGACGTCATCACCCGGGGAATGCCCCTAGATGACCTCACCCGTCGCAATGTCTACAGTGACGGCCCAGCATTCCTAAAGCTCCCGGAAGGAGAGTGGCCCACGCCTATCCCGAGGGAAGCCAGTCAGGAGGAGGCTGAGAATAAGCCTGTGTTCTGTGGATTGAGCACTGTTATCTCCGCAGACCCCAACATAGATGATTGCACTACCATAGAGAGTGCACAACAAATGACAGTCCTCACGGAGATTGAGGGAGTATTGAACTCTAAGCCCCTCGGCTACGTCTCCAGCGATGTGGCGGATATCGACCCAGTTACCCCCAACACACTCCTGATGGGGCGGCTAGATCCCGCGTTACCCCAGACAATGTACCGGCCTGAAGAAGCGAACGGCCGACGAATGTGGAGGTACAGCCAAGTATTAGCCGACAAGTTTTGGAGCAGTTTCCTACTGCACTACCTACCGTCTCTACAGACCCGCCAGAAGTGGGTAAAGGAGAGAGACAATTTGACAGAAGGAACGGTCGTCATGATTATTGATCAATCACTGCCCAGAGCTATGTGGCCGGCCGGCCGCGTAAGCAAAGTGATCACCGGTGCCGACGGCAAGGTCCGAGCAGCTGAAGTGCTTGTCCAGGGTCGCACTTACACCCGTCCCGTGGCGAGGCTCATAGAACTGCCCCGACTCCCAGACACAATCGATGATGACCATGACCCTATAACCCTATGACTTTGTGAAGTTGACTGACCCCTACAGCAAACCCTTATGTGTAAATAGACAACGCGATTAATCTGTCTCTGCTTAACTGATTAGGTCTGGGACCAATCAGGGGGTGGCTGTTGTGAAGGGCCAGATTAAACCGAATATATATATTTATTATATATATATATTTAATTGTATTTGTATATTCTCTAATATTCCCTTGTATATTCCTTGAACAATATGCATTGAATATCCATTCTAGCCTACTGAACATCCCATAATAGTCTCCATTCTACTATTGGTCGAGACCTTGGTGCCAGGCTGCCATACCCCCCAGACCCAGTTCAAACGTACCGCTCAACATGTACGAACAAGTCCTAGTTCCGCGTAGGAATCTGGCTACCGCACCACTAACGGTACTATTTGTTCATAGTGCGTATATATACTGCGCTACTAAAGTAGGACTTCCTTTTTCAGTCCAGTTTCTTACCCTCCAATAGAGTCACAGACGTAAAGCCTCCCCGCGACGCCACGTGTGGGAGTAAGGCCAAGTTCGGCCTACCATCGGTATTGAGACATCGTGTATATTAATATTTGAATAGTCATATTTGGCACTATATCGTCGTGTTGGACGTAGTCTATTAAGCTAATAATAGTCTGTTAATATATAGTGCTTCGTACAGTGAGAATACTATCGTAGTCAGTACCCCATAGTTTCGGGCAGAGAACTGGCTGCTTATCCAGGAAGGCCGACCCCATGTGAGACTGCATCCGAGGAGCCCCAGAGCCGACGAGCGAGTGGACCTGTATACCGGATTATTCTACCGACGACAGCCCGCCTTCCCAGGCACGGATTATGCTTTGTGTACAGTGATTATTCCATGGATAAAGACCCCCGACACTGCCGTGTGTTGGAACCCCCCCCCCTGGAGAGGACGCAAGGTGAGGAGACGCTCTGCAAGACGAGGTCGCTTCACGTCTCTCCCCCGTGGACCGGAGAGAGCCGGCCCACAGAGAGTCCAGCTGCTTTCATCTGTGGTCCAAGGATCGCTGGCGCATTGAACTGCACTACTGTGGGTTCACCCAGGATACCCTTAGCCGGACGAGGCAGCCAGACTCTACCCCCCCCCCCCCTCCTACTCCTGTTGTCTTACAAGCGACCGGATTAACCCCCCTAGTGTATCCAGTCTTATAATCATTAAAGTATCATTGCTGTTATTCCTTAACTATTCCAGGTCGTATATTTACCGCCTGCGCCTTCAGAGATTGGACATTCTCTATTGATATACCGACGAATACTCTTGCCATAAAAGTGCATACTATTTCAATTCATAAATGTAATTAAGTGATTAAGTGCTTGCTCTACACACCATCGCTGTGTAGAAATAAAGACCTATTTCTAATTCGTACATTTGTGTTGGATCCGTTTCATCTACGTGAGAGTGTTTATCATAATATATTTATGCCGAGTACTGGGTGGCCGAATATAAAGTACAAAGGTAGTGGTAGTAAGTATCATATCTAGTAATACAGTCAGGGAATTGTACCCCTCAGTTACAGTTATAGTAGTGTGTGATATACGGTGGACGTCGTTGCAATGTATTGTGGCGGAACAGAGTATTTTAGGGATATTTACTAGTACATTGTCATGGAATACATCGCTTGTAAACTAAGCTGGCTAGGTTAACTAGCTTGCACGTCGCTGTTTTTATATATTTACGTGCCGAGTATGTGTGTGGCGAGAATTCTGATGCCACGGTTATAGTAGTGTGTGATATACGGTGGACGTCGTTGCAATGTATTGTGGCGGAACAGAGTATTTTAGGTATATTTACTAGTACATTGTCATGGAATACATCGCTTGTAAACGAAGCTGGCTAGGTTAACTAGCTTGCACGTCGCTGTTTTTATATATTTACGTGCCGAGTATGTGTGTGGCGAGAATTCTGATGCCACGGTTAGAGTAGTGTGTGATATACGGTGGACGTCGTTGCAATGTATTGTGGCGGAACAGAGTATTTTAGGGATATTTACTAGTACATTGTCATGGGATACACAGTACTGCTCGCTCTGGCTAACGTGCGCGGACTGATGACGACATCAACTCGAGACATTCACAGCAGAAAAATAAGTCTATTAATAGCCCGTCCATCGGCGCCGGGCATAAAAAGTTAATTAAACTTGACAGACATATCGACGATAATTATCGATATCGAGTTATATGAAAATAATTTTATAATTTTATCGCGATAAAGTTTTTGGTCATATCGCCCAGCCCTAGGTAAGCTGCCCTTATATATCTCCAGACTTCTGTCCTTTTATACTTGCTTTTTTAATACCAGACGAGCAGCAAATGGGATGCTGTTAAATGTTCCTTTGATGCAGTCAGAGCTTGGTAAAGCTGCATTCTCCCACTATGCTCCCTTTTTATGGAATACGCTGCAAGTGAAACTTTGTCTACAGGCACTTCCTACTGTGAATGCTTTTAAAGGTATGCTACGATTAGCCCTTTATGAAACATGTAACTGTTTTACCTGATGCTATTGTTGATGTGATTATGCTCCTTGCCACTGCACAAATGACCCTCTGTATTTATATTTGAATTGTATGTTTTTTGTTTAATGCCCTGTTTTATGTTGAAACTTGTTGTGTGCTGTGTTGGTCAGGACTCCCTGGAAGAAGAGATCTTGTATCTCAATGGGACATTCCTGGATAAATAAAGGATTAAAAAAAAAAAAAAAAAAAAAAGAAAAAAAAAAACAGTGAGCGGTGAAGAGGCGAGGCGTTGTCCTTACGCCTGGCCATACAAAGGTATCGCTCACTTTTATGAGTTGCACACATGCATATTACACACACAGACTGTTTAGGATAAATAATAATACAGACGACCTGTCCTGATTTCCCTCAGGCTGGGGAAATAGACGTACCGTTGTGGCCCGGGTGTGTGCTGTGTGTGTGCTGTGTGTGTGTGTGTGTTGTGTGTGTGTGTGCTGTGTGTGTGCTGTGTGTGTGTGTGTGTGTGCTGTGTGTGTGCTGTGTGTGTGTGTGTGCTGTGTGTGTGTGTGCTGTGTGTGTGTGTGTGCTGTGTGTGTGTGCTGTGTGTGTTGTGTGTGTGCTGTGTGTGTGTGTGTTGTGTGTGTGCTGTGTGTGTGCTGTGTGTGTGCGGCGCCGGGTGTTTCACTCATTCGGTTAAACTGTAAGTCTAGCTCTCTCTCTCTCGTTCGTTTGTAGTACCGGTGTGTTATTAAATGTTTGTCTTGTAGTGTGCAACAGCCAGTATTTAATATACTAAGGTTCTTGAACTACTGTCATGCTTTAATGTTCATATTTGAGATATGAGATGTTAATATATTCAGTGTGTAATTTCTGTGTCATGACAGGTGGTGGTCCTTGTCAAACAGGTTTAGCTACTACAGGTTAGGGTGTAGTGTGGATTCAGTCTGTCTCTCTGTGCTTATGGTGATAACTCTTTTGTATGAAATTCAACTTACTCTCTTATACCATAGCATGCAATAAAGATAATTATATTAAATATAATTGCTTTGTCTGTCTGTTATATGCCCTAAGCCTCCTGGTTACAATAATAACAATCACACCAGCCAGACTCACCTTATAGCTGAACTGGTGTGGATTAGCTAGAAGGCTACTAGGCCTACAGCCTTTCATTCCACATAGAACAACGTGTTGAAAAGAAACAGACACAAACATCTCCATACCTGTGTTCCACACATCAGATGCACATCACTGGGTTTGGTGTGAAGCAGCTTGGTTCCAGCTGATCAACAGAACAGAACTTGACTGCAGTCAGCTGGAGCTCTGGAGCTGAGATGAGAGAGAGCTAACAGGAGCTAGCAGCTAGCTGTACAGGAGCTAGCGTTAGCCTACTTTCTCCCAGACTAAACTAATACAAAGTGGGTCAGTGGTCTTGGATCCGAACACAATGTACACAGGATGAGTGGAATATTTTACGGAACATGTAGCAACAAGTAGATAACGTTTAAAACACGAATTACAACTTTTATAAGCGTTTATCAGGCGGAGGTTCAGCTCACCTCGTTCAGACACGAGTAGGGTATATCTGCAGAGCCGCACAACGGCTTCGGGGCTTGTACCTACTGCGCATGCGGATGAGGGGGGGCTCTCTCTCTCGTTCTCTCTCTCTCTCGTTCTCTCTCTCGTTATCTCTCTCGTTCTCTCTCTCTCTCTCTCTCTTTCTCTTTCTCTCTCTCCTTGTTTACGACATACACAACATCGTCTTGTGTTACATTTGTGATTGATTGATTGAAAACTTTATTAACAGATTGCAGAATGGGTACAATACAGTACGGCTCAATACACACAATTGTTAAGGGGATGCAGACCAGAGAAAGACTTTCGTCTTGTTTACATCAGGGTCCCCCATTTTCAATTCATCATAACATATGACATACTACATGACATACAGATAGACAGTACTGTTACATCTAGACATTTATGACATACCAGATTTACAAATATATAGCACTGTTTGTGATACAAAAATAGTCTAAAAAGAGAGTATATACATTTGAGTGGGAAGAAACTGTACATTGGAGGAGGTGGGGTAGGTGGGGAAAACTGTAGCTACATTGGAGGTGGTTGGGTGGGGGGGACTGCATTGGGTTTGGACATTTAAGTTTGTGACATCCGGCTTCAACATGGACGGTCGCATTTTACGTAGCTCCCGTAACCAACGCAACAGCCAACGCAACAGAGCAACAACAAAGTACTTTGCGCATTTTCTACTTTCCCTCCTGTGGATTATGGATTTGTACCTGAATTCACAACTCAAGCAGCAACTCCAGACAGAAGTGGAGGGTAGCGAAAACGTAGATCAACAGTCCCATTGCGACTTCTACTTGTTAACGGGCACGGAGAGGAAACATCCACCCTTCGGAGCCTCGGCGATCCACGCAGTACTTACTGCAAATCCGGAACGAAAGAAATTACCCCCGGCAGGCAAGTGTAATAAGAGATCAATGTTTTTATTATATCTGCTCATGTCGGGTGACATACATCAGAACCCTGGTCCCGTAATGACACGGAACCAGAGACTACAGCAAGAAGCGATGGAGGTTCCCATCGCGACCAACAGCATCAACAACGCAACCTGTGGCTACATCTACTGCGCGGACGGCAACGCTTCCCCAATGACGCCGCAGCAGACGAGCACACGTGAGGCAGTGACGAGAGGAGGTGAACCGAGGGTCGAAACCATGACGACCATCTCGACGCGGGATGTAAACATCTCGACGCCCGATAGCCGGCTAGCTAGCAGAGCTAACAACAAAAACAACCAGGAACGAGTCCTTTGTTGTCCCAGCACGGCGTGGGACCCGACACCCCCCTCCCCCCTTCTTTGTTGTTCCAACACGGCGCGGGACCCGACGCCCCCCTCCCCCCTTCCCACCCACAACAACACAGAGGAACAGATCACAAACGGACAATACTTCGAACCTGCCAACATAAATGAAATAACCAACGCCAATGGACTGAACATTTTTCACATTAACATTAACAGCTTAAAAAACAAATTGGATGAAATCAAGCAAATATTCATAAATGGTAAGGCAAACATACTGTGCTTCTCAGAAACTAAGCTCGACGATTCTGTAAAAGATCCAGAGATAGAGATTGAGAACTACTCAATAATCAGGAATGATAGGAACAAACATGGAGGTGGTGTCTGTATGTACATACACAAGGACACCAAATTCATCAACAGAAATGACCTGAATCATAAATCAATTGAAACTGTATGGGTGGAAATCCTATTCGAAAGGGCGAAATCCCTACTGGTTGGCACAGTCTACAGGCCGCCAGATCATAGTGGCTTTTATGATACAATGGATGGGTGTTTAGCTGGAGTTGAGGATGTAGACAAAATTCTTATTGGAGACTGGAACACGGATATGCAACGAAAAGATGCACCCGTCTTCAAGGCCTTCAGTAGGTTTTGTGATCTGCATGGCCTCAGCCAGCTAATCACCCAACCCACACGTGTATGTGAATCAACTCAGACTACCATTGACCTCATTCTGACCTCCGACAAGTCCAAGATCTCAAATAAAGGGGTTATAGCATGTGGGTTAAGTGATCATTATATGATATTCTGTACCCGAAAAAAACTAAAACAAAAGGCTGGCTGCCACAAAACAGTCACATCTAGAGACCTCAAAACCTACTCTAGCGAGGCCTTCAACCTTGAACTGGAGAGTCTGGACTGGTCAGATGAACTCAATGGTACACTGGTTGACGAAACATGGCTTGGTTTCAAAACCAAATTCTCAGCAATACTAAACGACATGGCCCCCCTAAGAACCACCAGGGTAAAAAATCGCGCTGAGCCATGGATGCACTCCGAAATACTGGCCGCTATGAAAACCAGAGACAAAAAATGCTCTGAGTTTCGTAAAAGTCAGTCAAAGCTTACTAAAAGCACGAGCAGTGAACTCCAAGCCCACGTGACTGAACTCAAACTAGAAAGAAACAGACTAAGAAACGACGTAAACTCCATGATCAAAACTGCAAAAAAGAATTTCATCAATGACAAAACTGAGGAAAACAAAAACAAACCACGTGAACTTTGGAAATTACTCAATAATCAACTAGGATGCAGTAAAAAACTTAAAACCAGATTCTCAAACATAAACATAAAAACTGACAACACGCTCATCACAGACAAGCTGGATGTAGCCAATTACTTAAACATTTTCTTCACAAACATAGCCACAACACTGGTAAACAAACTACCCTCCCACTCAGGGCTTTATGGGGTAGAACACATAGTAGCTTTCTACAAAAACCTAGGGGTCCGCAAGGACGACTTCAAGCTGGAAATGGTAACAACAGATGAGGTACTCAGTAAACTGAGCGCCCTCCAACCTAACAAGGCCACTGGCCATGACAACATCCCCTCCAAATTCCTCAGAGACTCAGCAGCCGCCATCACACCAATCATCACACACATAATAAACCTCTCCATAAAACAGGGACACGTCCCCAAGGACTTCAAAATTGCGAGGGTGACCCCTCTGCACAAAAAGGGCAGCAAATTAGACCCAGGCAACTACCGCCCTGTTTCTATTCTCACCTCCATCTCGAAAGTCATGGAAAAAATAGTCTACGAACAGGTCGAAAAGTACCTAGCGGAAAAAAATCTAATCTACGAATTCCAATCTGGCTTCAGAACATCCCACTCCACTGACACATGCCTTCTCTATTTGAATGACCACATCAAACAAGAGGTGGACGCAGGCAAATACTGCGGCATGGTCATGCTGGACCTACAAAAGGCCTTTGACACGGTCAATCACTCCATTCTGATTGACAAGCTAAAAGCAATTGGTTTTGATAGTCTATCAGTGAGCTGGATGCAATCCTACCTTGAGGGGAGGGAACAGATGGTGGAGGTAAACGGTACCCTATCCCCCCCCCTCACAGTGAGCTGTGGTGTTCCACAAGGAAGCATACTAGGACCGCTACTGTTCCTAATTTATGCAAATGACATGTCGTCAGCTTGTGACTGCAACTTGTTCCTGTTTGCGGACGACTCAGCCCTGCTGGTCTCTGACAAGAACAAGTTACAGGTTGAAAAAACCCTCAGCTCGGAACTAGGCAGAATCTGCATATGGCTCGCTGATAACAAACTATCATTACACATGGGCAAAACAGAGTCCATTCTCTTCGGTTCAAATAACAAACTCAGCAAGACCGACGGCTTCTCAGTTACAGTGGGTGACAATATTGTCACAAGGAAAGATGAAATTACCTACCTGGGGTCCATCCTAGAGGCTAATCTCTCCTGTGACAAAATGGCATCCAATGTAATAAAAAAAGTCAACCAACGAACTCGATTCTTGTACCGGATCTCCTCTCTGGTAAACAAGAACACCCTGAAGACTCTGGCAGGAGCACTCATTCAGGGGTACTACGACTATGCTTGCACCTCATGGTACCAAAGCACCTCAAAGGCGCTAAAAACAAAATTACAAACATCTCAAAACAAACTGGTCAGACTACTGCTTGACCTTACTCCTAGAACCCACCTCACCCCTGCCCACTTCGACAACCTAGGATGGCTTAGAGTAGACGACAGAGTACAACAACTTGCAATGGGCCTGGTCTACAAGATACACTACACGACCAAGGTACCCATGTACATGTCAAAATACTTCCCAAAGGTCAGTGAATACCACGATCACAACACCAGAGGGAGCTCCACAAATCATGTCAAACCCAGATTCGGCTCAAATAAGGGACTAAACACGTTTCGCAATTATGCCACATCAATGTGGAACGCCCTACCCAAAGCTGTAAAGGAATGTGGATCACTACCCACTTTCAAAACCTCTCTCAAGGGACACCTACGGGAGACTGCAATTCAACACTGGCCCCTGTAAATATCCTAACCCAATCATTCCAACCCCCTCCAATGTACAGTCATTTACCTAGTATGGTTTTGTCAATAGTTCAATGTACAATTTGTGTTTGTTTGTACAGTGTCTCCTCCCCCCCCCCCCTCAATGTACAGTGTTACTTGTTTATACAGTGTGCCCCCCGCCCCCCCCCCCCCCCAACCACCTCCAATGTAAATTACCCAGTATGGTTGTCAATATCCCAATGTACCCAACCCCCCCCACCCAACCTCCAATGTACAGTTTCTACGTCAAATGTATATACTCCCTTTTCTTGACTCCTTCTGTATCACAAACAGTACTGTATTTGCAAATCTGGTATGTCATAAATGTATAGATGTAGCAGTACTGACTATCTGTATGTCATGTATGTCATATATGTCTATATGAATTGAAAATGGGGGACCCTGATGGAAACAAGACAAACGTCTTTCTCAGGTCTGCATCCCCTTAACAATTGTATGTATTGAGCCGTACTGTATTGTACCCATTCTGCAATCTGTTAAATAAAGTTTTCATTCATTCATTCATTCATTCATTCATTCACATACAAGATATGCAAATATGGTTAGAGTTACATAGATGGAGAGACTGTTAATTAAGTAAATAAGTTTCAATTTCAAGTTTCTTTATTAGTTGTCATACAGAAGTACAGAATACTTTAATACAAAATGCTTCTTTCTGTTACGCTCCAGAGACTGTGCTAGACACAAAATAGATAAGTATAAAATAAAATACGTATAGCAAGTATAAAATAGAAGTCACATACGTAGGCACAAGTGTTCAGTATGTACATATGTACAATGTTCAATGCAGAGTAGAAGTAACTGAGTTACTATACAATATACTAATATACAATATACTATATAGTGCAAAGCAGAAATGGGATGAGGTACAATTTAGGTACAATTTACAGTAAGGTGTAATGAGGTATGGGTTGTAGTGCAAATTCTTTACCAATAAATATAAAGTGTGTTTAGGTGTTCTAAAGTGTGTAAAGTGGGTGCTGCAGTGAGTTGTTTGTTTAAAGTGAGTGTGTGCGTGTGGATGTGTGTGCTGTGGGTGCATTTGATGGTTGTTACATAGTGTTATTGTTCGTTGAGCATCCTGATGGCCTGGGGATAGAAGCTTCTTCTGAGTCTTTCTGTGCTTGCCATGAGACTCCGGTATTGCTTGCCTGACCACAGCAGTTCAAAGAGGCAGTTGTTTGGGTGGCTGGAGTGTTTGATAATTCTCTTAGCCTTACCCATGCACACAGCTTGTTGTAAATGTTCTGGAGAGTGGGAAGCCCCCCTCCAATTGTGCGTTCGGCTGAACGGGCCACTCTCTGTAGTCTGCTACGGTCTTATGCGGTGCTATTCCCAAACCAGGAGGTGATATTGCCAGTCAGGATGCTCTCTATTGTACATGAGTAGAAGTTTTTAAGGATCTTCTGACTGACTTGGAACTTCCTTAGGCGCCTGAGGAAGTAGAGGCGTTGTCGTGCCTTCTTCACAACACTGTCAATGTGTGTGGTCCATGTCAAGTCCTCGGATATGTGGACTCCGAGGTACTTAAAACTGTTCACTCTCTCAACCGGTGCCCCGTCGATGCTGAGGGGGCTGTAGTCCCTGACCCCGACCTCCTAAAGTCCACAATCATCTCCTTTGTTTTGCTGACGTTCAGGGAGAGGCTGTTCTCTTGACACCATCCCGCCAGGACCTTGACCTTGACCTTCCAGGTAGGCCCTCTCGTCGTTTGCAGAGATCAGGCCCACCACTACTTTGTCGTCAGCAAATTTGATGATTGTGTTGTTGTTCCGCTGTGCCACACAGTCATGTGTGTACAGGGAGTAGAGGAGGGTTGAATAAAATTATATGGGATATAAACTAAATTAAATATAGCACATATATAAAAAATTAAATAGGAATAGGCCAGGGCTGTACAACTGGGCAGATGTGGTCAATTATATACACTAATTAGAATGAGTAAAAATGCAGTGGGCAAGTATATAGTCCAGTAGGGTGTGTTAATGTAACACAGTGGAGGGTGTCAGTGAGGGTCCCGAGCAGGCATGCAGTCGTGCACAAACGCGGTTAAACGCCGTTTAGGTATGTCACTGAGGCAGAAGTGCGCGCGGATGTGCACGCGCGCACACAAAAATGCGTTCACAATTGTCACTGGACTCGTCGCGGCGGCCGGCACTTATCACCTAGACTTTGCATAATAATAGGATACCGATAGCATAACAACGCACTCCTCTCCTCCACTACCGCCTCTCCACCAGCGTCATGAGTCCTGGAGCAGCCGCCCAGCTCCTCTCCTCCACTACCGCCTCTCCACCAGCGTCATGAGTCCTGGAGCAGCCGCCCAGCTCCTCTCCTCCACTACCGCCTCTCCACCAGCGTCATGAGTCCTGGAGCAGCCGCCCAGCTCCTCTCCTCCACCAACGCCTCTCCACCAGCGTCATGAGTCCTGGAGCAGCCGCCCAGCTCCTCTCCTCCACTACCGCCTCTCCACCAGCGTCATGAGTCCTGGAGCAGCCGCCCAGCTCCTCTCCTCCACTACCGCCTCTCCACCAGCGTCATGAGTCCTGGAGCAGCCGCCCAGCTCCTCTCCTCCACTACCGCCTCTCCACCAGCGTCATGAGTCCTGGAGCAGCCGCCCAGCTCCTCTCCTCCACTACCGCCTCTCCACCAGCGTCATGAGTCCTCGGAGCAGCCGCCCAGCTCCTCTCCTCCACTACCGCCTCTCCACCAGCGTCATGAGTCCTGGAGCAGCCGCCCAGCTCCTCTCCTCCACTACCGCCTCTCCACCAGCGTCATGAGTCCTGGAGCAGCCGCCCAGCTCCTCTCCTCCACTACCGCCTCTCCACCAGCGTCATGAGTCCTCGGAGCAGCCGCCCAGCTCCTCTCCTCCACTACCGCCTCTCCACCAGCGTCATGAGTCCTGGAGCAGCCGCCCAGCTCCTCTCCTCCACCACCGCCTCTCCACCAGCGTCATGAGTCCTGGAGCAGCCGCCCAGCTCCTCTCCTCCACCACCGCCTCTCCACCAGCGTCATGAGTCCTGGAGCAGCCGCCCAGCTCCTCTCCTCCACCACCGCCTCTCCACCAGCGTCAAGAGTCCTGGAGCAGCCGCCCAGCTCCTCTCCTCCACCACCGCCTCTCCACCAGCGTCCTGAGTCCTGGAGCAGCCGCCCAGCTCCTCTCCTCCACCACCGCCTCTCCACCAGCGTCCTGAGTCCTGGAGCAGCCGCCCAGCTCCTCTCCTCCACCACCACCTCTCCACCAGCGTCATGAGTCCTCGGAGCAGCCGCCCAGCTCTGGCGGGGAGTCGCTGAAGGAAACTGTCCTTCTGTGAACTAACTCTAAGTTACATTGTTAATTTAGTTTGTATTTACTTTTCTAGTTTAAGTTAATTCAATTAAAGAAATTGTAACTACAATTACATTTAAAACATTTATGCATAATAATCATCTGTTCTGTGTGCATATGAGGGAACATGTATGCGCGTGCACGTGGCGTTTGGGCATTTCCCATATTACGACTGCACCACTTGCCCATATTACGACGAGCCTTGTTGATGAGGCTCACTGCAGAGGGGAAGAAACTGTTCTTGTGGGGTGAGGTTTTGGCCCTAATGGACCACAGCCTCCTTCCAGAGGGGAGTGACTCAAACAGGTTGTGACTGGGGTGGTAGGGGTCGGCCACAATCTTACCTGCACACTTCAGAGTTCTGGAGGCGTACAGGTCCTGGAGAGATGGCAGATTGCAGCCGATCACCTTCTCAGCAGAGTGGATGACACCCCAGCCACAAACTTTGGTTAACATTTTAATACTTTTCTAGAGGTTTAAATTGCTGGGGTGAAATTTACCTCAAGGAAACCAAATGTAATGTAAATTGTAAATTTGAGGATAGCAGGATGTTAAATGCACACAAGATTACTTTAGCCTTTCCTGAGCTAGACATTATCAAACAGATCTATAAGCAGATGTATGGATGTCTGGCATCTTTATGTCATGACAGCTAAAGCTTCTTTGGGTTTAGTGTCCGTGGTTGTGCAGGGATTCATGGGAAAAGAAACAGGTTGGTAGGTAATGGGCTGCTGGAGTTAAAATGACCTGTACCTGAGGCCTGCCTGGACACATCAGTGGTGGTCCACCCGTCACCTCTCACTTTACCATGACTGCACATAAACCTGGCACACAACATAATGTTCACATATATCATTTTTCTTTCACTCTAAGGAAATATGTCTCACATACAGTAGACCCCCCCAGTACTTTGTGGAGACGAAGATGGGAGGCCCATCTGTGGACCTGATGATGAGTACCAGTCTTCTCCTCAGACATATAGAATCAGTTTTTCACATTAGGATCTAACATCCCAACAGGCCACCTTGTTTATGGTTTGATTCAGTTTTAGTAGAATGTGAAAGACATGAATGATGTGACATACTATAAAATCAGTTTATTTACTTACTTACTTATCATTTATTTACAGTGCAATGAAATAGTTCTGGATTACTGTAAAGTTCAAAGTCATCTTTACCTTCTGTTTGGTATCCACAGTTTAAAACCTGACAGTCTTCCCTCTTGTCTGACACCCACTCTTAATGGTTTATATGGTATATATCAGTAAACACAATGGGTTTGATAGGCGATTGTTTTGATAAGGAGATGCAAATATTCTATTCGAATCCAGGTACTTTCTGTGTGGAGTTGGCATGTTTCCTCCCCGCAACTGACTGTGGTGTTTTACAGTTCAGACAGATCTGGTACAGTAGCTCTGACTGTGGTGTTTTACAGTTCAGACAGATCTGGTACAGTAGCTCTGACTGTGGGGTTTTACAGTTCAGACAGATCTGGTACAGTAGCTCTGACTGTGGTGTTTTACAGTTCAGACAGATCTGGTACAGTAGCACTGACTGTGGTGTTTTACAGTTCAGACAGATCTGGTACAGTAGCTCTGACTGTGGTGTTTTACAGTTTAAACAGATCTGGTACAGTAGCTCTGACTGTGGTGTTTTACAGTTCAGACAGATCTGGTACAGTAGATCTGACTGTGGTGTTTTACAGTTCAGACAGATCTGGTACAGTAGCTCTGACTGTGGGGTTTTACAGTTCAGACAGATCTGGTACAGTAGCTCTGACTGTGGTGTTTTACAGTTCAGACAGATCTGGTACAGTAGCTCTGACTGTGGTTGTAACTGAGGGGTTACAAAACCCTGACTGTATTAAAGATTGTTTAGATTAAACCACTACTAAATATTATTATTACTTGCCAGACAGTACAGTTAAATATGGCAGACACTCAATAGACGGCACGGGGACAAAGAGATAACGTTTACAGTATTTTATTAGCAATATCAAATATACAACTGAAATTAGTACGTTGCTCTTTTATGGCGAATGATAGTAGAATGTCAGAGTATCAAAGTCAGTGGGAATGAATAATTCCTAGGTTAATAATACTTGACCGGAACGCTGCATGGAGTGAGATGGCGATACAGGGCAAGCGAGGGGTATAGCTGGAGACTGGTGATTTCCCCCACGGAGTGGTAAGCTCCAGAGGAATTGAAGAATAGTCGGATACTCCTGCTGGTCACTGAAGAAAAAGGGGTCTCGTACGGATCCAATCTTTGTAATCCAAGTGCTCGATAGCAGGGTAATAGCTCTTAATCCAATGCCCGACGGCAGTGATGATAGCTAGCTAGCTTCGTCCTCGAAGCTAGCCCGATGCAGGTCTTCAGGTGTAGTTAAATCCAAACGCCAATGGTATTAACTATGCTCTTCTCCACGGTACTTCGCTTACACAATTCACTCTAATACACCAACAATGGTTCTACAATATTAGGGTCGTATCTAAGGAGCTACTAGCTATCCGTAACGATACACCGCAGGTAGGTTCCACTGCTCACATGTCCAATCGTTCTGCTGTTAGGTTACTTCACACTTCACCTCGTGTTCTGATACTAATTACGTTAAGTTCACACACACTTGCTAAGGTTCACGCGCTTCTCGTTACTGCTGCACACTACGTTAGGTTCACACTAGTTACTGGGTTCACTTCGCACTACGGCTGCTGCGCCTTCTACAATATATACTCAGAGTGATTTCTAGAGCGCAACCGAATCACTTGTCCGGAATCAATGCGCTGGCCAAGGGCATGTCTGAACCTGCCCGGACACGTCTTTGAACTTGTCTGGGGGGCGCGACTGCTGGCGCCGCCAATGTCAAGGGCGGTGTCTAATGAGGCGAGCAAATAATGCTATGATTCAAACGGAGACTTAAAGGTGTATAGCTTATATATATAAATAATATACAAGTTATATAAAATAATAAACGTAGATTCTCAGTGTTAATCTGGCCCTTCAGAACAGTGGTGTTTTACAGTTCAGACAGATCTGGTACAGTAGCTCTGACTGTGGTGTTTTACAGTTCAGACAGATCTGGTACAGTAGCTCTGACTGTGGTGTTTTACAGTTCAGACAGATCTGGTACAGTAGCTCTGACTGTGGTGTTTTACAGTTCAGACAGATCTGGTACAGTAGATCTGACTGTGGTGTTTTACAGTTCAGACAGATCTGGTACAGTAGCTGACTGTGGGGTTTTACAGTTCAGACATATCTGGTACAGTAGATCTGACTGTGGTGTTTTACAGTTCAGACAGATCTGGTACAGTAGCTCTGACTGTGGGGTTTTACAGTTTAAACAGATCTGGTACAGTAGCACTGACTGTGGGGTTTTACAGTTTAAACAGATCTGGTACAGTAGCACTGACTGTGGGGTTTTACAGTTTAAACAGATCTGGTACAGTAGCTCTGACTGTGGGGTTTTACAGTTTAAACATACACAGCCCCATCAGAGGAGAGGATAAAGGCTCTGTCGGGCAGCTGACCATATCTCCTCCATCACACACAGATGACCAGATACACATTCCACACAGGTTCAAGTTGAAGAAGTTTAATTTTAATGTACTGAATAATACAGGTACTTAAATGAATGTTCAATTCATCAAGACATTTAGAGACATACAAATATACAGTACTGTTGAATGCCCACGCTCGCTCTTAGGTCAGATCGATAACTTCATAACTCATTGGTCTGCCTATCTACACCTCAAACAGCGTCCTGTGAAGTGGTTGACACGCAGAACCAACCGAGTCTACAAAATGTTGTTGTTACCACCGACCGACAAGAGACAGCGAATGCACCGTTCCGACCCCCGTCAGTCATCGACCTTTAACGTCGAGTGATTGAAGTTGCGGAATCTTTTATTTTATTTGCACTGGGAAGGACTCTCTATATTCAGAGGAGGTCCATTTCCCTAATCCGTTACACGTATTTATCACTGTATGGATTTACTTGATAATCCCATTATACAGAATCCACCTTTAGTCCTTAATGCATAATCATAAGTCTCCTTTTACTCCGTAGGGATAAAGCCTATTATTATATTTTACATCATTAATCAAAAATGCATGGGGTGAAGTTACAAGACAAAACACATTTCATGCTTACCCGGTCGTCTGGTCAGAAGAAAGGATACAAATCATATTTATAAAGAGGTAATTTTAATTAGAAAAAGCTGGTTACAAAAAGATACTGAAGTGGAAAGCACCCAATTCAGTTTAAAATAAGCACAGAACAAAACATCTCATCATGGACGGCTTGTGCCCAGTGTCGAGCACCATTCTTCTCATCTCTCAAAAAAGTCTCTCCAGCTCAGTGTAAAAATCCCGCTCTTGAAAGGGCAACCGTCCCTTTTATATCCATCTTACAATATTTCCGATTGGTCTAAACACAGTGAAGTCACAGGCTGTCATTTTTGTTTAGCAAACCAGAGTACAATACGTAATTCGTATGAGCTCCTCCTTCTTGGTACTAACGTTACTTCTCGTTACCTAGTGGTTTTTAAGTAACCGAAAGTCCCTTTTTCCTTCTAAACAGACAACGGCTTTGTCTGTGGTGACCACGTGATTTCGTACCATGTACGAGGCCTCTCCAGTATCTCTTAAGGATCCCTCCAGACAAACAGTTTTTACACATTATTCTGTTAGTATTATTCTCTACTGACACTCAATTTATAAGCATGCCATTTTGAAAACTTTTACTGTACACATCAAACATTTAATTGTTATATAGTTTCCTTTTTTAAGATCTCCCTCTATAGATTCAAGACTTCAACCAGCAACCCTTCCCGTCTGAAAGGGTTAACCTCTTACAGCTCTCTCTCTCCTTTGCTGGGGCCCACATTCCTCAGGGTGCCTCCCTTCTGCATGTGGTCTGTGAAGAACAGACCCTTCTTATGGAGATTTTAAAGGCTCAGTTCCATTTGTTTTTAAAGTAGAGCCCTCATAGAGTTATTTTTCCAGAGTTCAGTTTATACTGGTCACATAGGAACGACTCAGGATGTCATTGTCCAAAAGTGTCGCTTGTTGATCTGTGGCACTTCACACATACGATACTGGTATAGGGTTCAATTCCCTGTTCTACCTAATACCATACAACTATTCGGTCTCTCTCTCTTTGTCTATGTCTCTTTCCTTCTCTCCATCTCTGTCTGTCTCTCTGTCTATATCTCTCTCCTTGTGTGTGTGTGCGTGTGTGTGTGTCTCTCTCTCACACTATGTCTCTCTCCTTCTCTCCATCTCTGTCTGTCTCTCTGTCTATATCTCTGTGTGTGTGTGCGTGTGTGTGTGTCTCTCTCTCACACTATGTCTCTTTCTTTGTGTGTGTGTGCGTGTGTGTGTGTGTGTCTCTCTCTCACACTATGTCTCTCTCCTTGTGTGTGTGTGCGTGTGTGTGTGTCTCTCTCTCACACTATGTCTCTCTCTCTCTCCACTCTCCCCTCTGCTGAGGCCCACATTCCCCAGGTTGCCTCCCGTTTCACAGACACCAGGCACCTTTTCTGCAGATATTAAAGGCTCATTTCCATTTTTTATAAGTAGAGCCAGCATAAAGCTATCCTCCAGAGTTCAGTTTAAAGATTATACTGGTCACATAGGAACGACTCAGGATGTCATTGTCCAAGAGTGTCACTTGTTCTGTGACACTTTACACCCCCTCTGTCATCCTGGTCGGTCATTTTCCATTGTCTTAATAGCGTCTGTACTGGGGGACGAGATGGCGATTGTGGGGTCACGTGGCTGTGACTCTCCACACCCCCTCTGCCATCTTGGTACCTTGTTACCCTGGTAGCCGGCGGGAAGACTTGCATCTGTTGTTCCCTGGCTGGACGGCTCGACAGGATAGGAGTCACGTTGTTGCTTGGTATCCGGCGGGAAGACTTGCATCTGTTGTTCCCGGCCGATGCACCCAGGCTGTTGTCGTCTTCGTCATCTTGGTCATCTTGGTCATCTTGGTCATCTTGGGGTCACCCCCTCTGACCTCTTGGTTTTCTCCCATAGTTTGAGGTAGGTTGATTTGTCACTTCTCGGGCGACCCCCACGGGTTCCCGAGAATTGTAGCAGCAGTCCTCTATTGAAGTGTGGTTGGCCTGGTCGTGTGACCCTGTCCGTAGGCCTCGCAGGACATCACAGATACAGTCCACAGAGGACTCATTTCTTTTCTCTCTTTCAGGTCCATTCAGGGCTCTCGTCGCCCTGTAACCTGGGTCCAGGCCGATGTCTCTCTGTCCGGTCTGGGAGGTCTAGGAGGTCTGGGAGGTCTGGGAGGTCTAGATGAGGACCTTGAGGATGCTCTGGAGCTTGACCTATCGTGTGACCCTGTCCGTAGGCCTCGCAGGACATCACAGATACAGTCCACAGAGGACTCATTTCTTTTCTCTCTTTCAGGTCCATTCAGGGCTCTCGTCGCCCTGTAACCTGGGACCAGGCCGATGTCTCTCTGTCCGGTCTGGGAGGTCTAGGAGGTCTGGGAGGTCTGGGAGGTCTGGGAGATCTAGATGAGGACCCTGAGGATGCTCTGGAGCTTGACCTATCCCGGTCTTCCTCCATTTCCGATTTCTGACCTGAGTCAGTATATTCCTTCTTGCCATTCGCTGCGTCGTCCACTGACTCCGGGGGACCCCCCCCCCTGTCTAAGAATGCGGCACTGGTTCAGGTTTTGTCCCTTTACCAGCGCACCTTTACCAGCGCACATTGTTCACAGGCCTTTTGGACTGTTATCGCTCTTTGTTTGGCTTTATGTATGAGAATGTTGTTGGTTCTCAGGTATACCAACATCCTCCTACTTCCGGCATGTCCAAGGTTATCATATACCTGTCTGATCATGTGAGTAGCCTCGTCCTGTTAGCAATGGCTAGTTAGCCTGCTATTCGCTCCTATTCGCAATGGCTATTTCAGCCTGCTATTCGCAATGGCTATTTCAGCCTGCTATTCGCAATGGCTATTTCAGCCTGCTATTCGCAATGGCTATTTCAGCCTGCTATTCGCAATGGCTATTTCAGCCTGCTATTCGCAATGGCTATTTCAGCCTGCTATTCACAAAGTAGAGTTTTTTCTACTTAAGTTCTGACTTTAAGTAAGCATTTAGTTACTTCAAGTTCAAGTGACTTTAGGGCTCCCTAGCCCTATTAGTCGCGAGTAAACGCCACTTCAAGTGGTTTCTTATGAACCCTCTCTTGTTCCTGATAGATTTTTTACCTCTTAGGCTGTCTGCTGCGCTTTGCAGACCTCTACGTCACTCATTGTTCCAGATCTCGAGCACTTAGGAGGAGTCTTGGTTGGAGAGGATTGCTTGCTGATAAGATCACACTTGAGTAAGGTTTTAACTCAAATCTGTAATAAATTTTACTCCAGAGGCCCCTGACCGCAGCTATTTCAGTTCATATTCTTTCGGCTTTTGATACCTATTCAATTAGCATAAAGCCCAACTCACGAATGTTTTAAGCCCCAGAACCTCCA